>NW_023468697.1:0-849 GCF_013731165.1 Rhagoletis pomonella | reverse complement strand
ATGAAGATGAAGATGAAGATGAAGATGAAGATGAAGATGAATATGAAACACACCACAACTTAACCCCCACACCGTAATTCACCACACTTCAACTCTCTCACCACACCTTAACTCACCACACCTCAACTCACCACACCTTAACTCCACACACCTAAATTCACCACACCTTAATTCACCACACCGTAACTCACCACACCTCAACTTTCTCACCACACCTTAACTCACCACACCTCAACTCACCACATCTTAACTCCCCACACCTAAATTCACCACACCTCAACTCACCACAAATAAATTCACCACACCTTAACTCACCGCACCTCTTAAGCCCACCACACCTGAATTCACAGCGCCGTAACTCCCACACCCAATCCCACCACATCGCAAACCACCACACCCAATTTCCCCACATGACATGATATCACTTTATGTGGCATCAATGACATTGCTTTAATATTGATACTGAATTAAAGAAATCTGCTAAGCAGCAGTTTAGAAATCAGATTTACGAAGATTAAGATTCATGCAAGGAAGAAGGTAAAGTTGAATATGTAGAAGATGAAAGGGATAAAGGCAAAGATTAGAATAAAAGTAAAGAAACCTAAATACAAACGAAGGTGGATATGAAGATAAAGATGATGATGAAGATGAAGATGAAGATGATGAAGATGAAGATGAAGATGAAGATGAAGATGAAGATAAAGATAAAGATAAAGATAAAGATAAAGATAAAGATAAAGATGAAGATGAAGATGAAGATGAAGATGACGATGAAGATGAAGATGAAGATGAAGATGAAGACGAAGATGAAGATGAAGATGAAGATGAAGATGAAGATGAAGATGAAGA
>NW_023468696.1:0-5785 GCF_013731165.1 Rhagoletis pomonella | reverse complement strand
CATGTATGTATGTACATTTAACATAAATATCTGTGCTCAAGGTTTGTGTGTAGACTGAAAAGAACCTTTTACTGCTTACGAGATTATGATCAGCATAACAATTGGCTGTCTGCTGACATGATGAACTCGTCTTCGCTTCCAACGTATGTACGTCTCTGACGTGGGGTTGGTGGAGAACGTGACGAGTATAGCCCGAATGAGAGCAGCGATGAATTACGAATTTTTTTTTATTTTTTTTTTTTAGTATCTACAATGTATTTATATTAAAATTGTTTAAAACGTTTTTTGTTATTGTTTGCTATTTCTTTTGTTTCTTTTCGGTCGTTTTCTGCGTTAGTCTTAAACACAATTTATATATTGTTTATAAGGCCGATCGTTAGTGGTTAGAGCCGTCTGACTGGTGTTCGCCTTCCTGAATAATGAATATTTAATGCCCAATTGATTTGATGGCACATAAATAAACAAAATGAATTGCAATGAAATGAAAAGTAAAAATACTCGTGAAATATTCTAAATAGTGAAAGATGTTAGTTAAATAAATAGAAATCTCATAACCACATCGAATTAATACTGAAGCGTGCAAATAAAAGCGATTCAAATCAAGATAATTTATTATTATTTTATTTCGACTGATTCTCGTAGGAAGCAGAAGCAGAGATTATTGCTTTAATGTTTGTTTGAATGCCAATCGGTTACTAAATATTTGCCTTAAATTGTATTCATTTTGTACCTACAGAATGGGACAAGAAAATAGGTTCGCCACAAGTTAGGTTATTTTTTTCTTTTGTTTATTATTATTATTTTTTAATGTATAGTTAATTACACTGCAGCAACGCTAAAATTAGTAGATTACGAATACCGTTTTTTTTTTTTATAATAAACAGATGAAGTAATAAAAACAGTTTCCCGCGTTACGTTCTGCTATTCGTAAATGCCTTGTAAACACGTAAAACTTGTAATTAAACCTGTTTTCCATACAAAATTAATTAAGTTTACGAGGTTGGGATAAGCAACGGAGTGGCTCGTGTAACTCAAAATTAGTTTTTCAAATTTTCAAAAATAGGGGACAAAAGTGTCTTGACCAGAGTGTCCAGATTTGGCGATATTTGCGCGTAAAAATTTAGGAAATCGCCATTGGCGATTTTTGGCGATTTTTCCCTTCTAATAAATTTTTTCCAATTATAAAAATATACAAAACTTAGTTTTTCAAGATAATTTTTCAGAAAAGGCTAATGAACCGCGTGATAAACTTGACTTAAGAAGCATATTAAAAATTGTCAAAAATGTTTAATCACCCCAATCGAAGAACTCTTGAAATGATTACCTAGTCAATAAAATACTTTTAAAAAAGCTTTGATTTTGTCCCCAGAAAAGTGTGTGAATCACAAGAGTGCGAGTTTCAGGGTCCTCCCAATTCACTACTGCAGCGGAAACTGAATATTTAAATCTTTTAACTTTCCCATGGAATAAGTTTTCTCAGAACCATTCCATCCGACTCTGAAGAATTTTGGATAATTGCTTACGGAGTGGGTCACGCCCATTTTCCAAAAATTTCATAATAATAATATTTTTTACCAAAATTCTACCACAAATACTAATTTTCAACAATTTGGATCCAATATTTACTGAAATATCGTAGTTTTTGTATTTTTCGAAAATGCCTTATATGGTAAGTGGGTGTGGTTACAGTCCGATTTCGCCCGTTTTCAATACCAACCTACCTTGGATAAAGGGCAACCTAAATAACAAATTTCTTTGAGATATCTCAATTTTTGCTCGAGTTATCGCGTACACGGACAGACGGACGGACAGACAGACATGGTTTAATCGATTTCTCTTTTCATTCTATCTCGATTCGTTTTGGCTGTTACAAACAGCCGTTATGCGAACAAAGTTAATATACCCTTGTGCACAAGCGCGCTCTGGTATAAAAATTGTAACAAGCATTTGCCTGTGACTGACAAGGGTAGGAAGATTAATAAGTTTTAATCGGCTCGTATAAGGCGAGAGGTTATATTGAGAATCCTAACGGAAAATCTTACAGCAAAAAGTAGGAATTGTTTTTGAATTGATTCTATCTTGTCTAACCGTATTCCTGAATCGTTCTAACTAATGTTGTAAACAGGATTTTAATGATATAAGGGTCACAAAACTCCTTTGACCATTGTTTCACAAATTCCAGTACACCTTTAGCCTTGTTGAATGTCACATTAATGTGAAGATTAAAATCAAGCTTAGGATCCATTGTGATACCAAGGTCCACAAAATTGTATACCAGTTCCAGGTTGTGGTTATCTATTGTATAAGAAACAGGCTGAATAGCTCTTCGCGACGAGGACATTACTTTACATTTCTTACGCTTTAGAAGCATACGATTTACTTTACACCAGTAAGCCATGCAGTTTAAGTCTGATTGTAGTGAAGACTTTTCTTTAATTGAAACGTACGATTTATAAAGTTTTTCATCATCTGCATACATTAAAATATTGGAAAATTTTATATCTGTAGAAATATCGTTTACAAAAAGGCAAAAACATAACCGTGCCTAGGCGGCTACCTTAAGGGATTCCTGAAGTAACATCAATGACGTAAGAGATAGTATTTATAAACATTGCCTTTGCGATCTGATCTATCATAGAGGTATGAAGAGATCCATCGTAGAAAATTATTTGGAAGACCAACAAGATTAAGTTTATAGATGAGCAACGAGTGGCACACTTTGTCAAATGAATATGTATATAACATCAACATTTTTGTTTACACTAAATGCTTTTGAGATATAGGATGTTAATTCAAGAAGATTGTTCTGACCTGGAACAATAAGAATTTCATTAGATGGACTATGAAGACGCTTACGTTTAGACAAACGGATATCCTTAACAGATTGCAAGGTATCTAAGCATTTAAAATACTTAAACACACATTTTCATAATGCTTAAATTTATCTGTCAGTGCTGACAATTCTCTTCCTATTTCTGTAAAACAATTTATGGTTTGCCTAAATAACTTAAAAAGATCAACTTCGGTTGACCTGCACTTTAAACAAGACCAGCGAAGACCCTTGCCATCATTAATAGCGTCCAGAATTCTTCCTGTCAAACCAGCACATTCCAGATGGCAAATACCATCACACAGCCAGCACGATAAGTAGCGTTTAGAATCGCTTTGAACTTGACAATTATCAAGATCACACTTCATATTGAAAAATTTAATAACACTTATGTTAAAAAAGAGGCAAACAAAATAAATTATAACAGTTTAGCATCTGATGTATTTAGCTTTAAAATATATGTAGCGAACAGTTTGAGTATCACTGCATTATGACACTTAATAAACGCAACGGAAACAGCTGTGGCAAGAATTACTAAAAAACGACAAAGGATACAACAATTTAATTTAATTTAATTTCATATAAAACACAATAACTTTCACTTAGCTTCAATTATTTTCACACTAAGATATCCATAGGCACCACTTTTTATCACAACTTTATTAACTCAGGTTTAGCACAATAAACTTTGCAAATAGAAAGCCAAATCAGAGCACAGTATAAGTTCCACCTCACAGCTTGACGTTGGCTAAGAAATTAAGCATAAAAAATAATTATTCAAAGACTATCGAGTGGGCCGAAGCAGAGTCTTAAAGGAAAAAAAAAGAAACAACCCAATGTTAAATATTTTTTTAGAAGGTATTAATTTTGAAGTTTAAAAATGTTTGAATTAAATATTATATCACATTTTAAATAAAATGTGTTTATTTACTGAATTAATTAATGAGAATTGAAGTCGGTTTTGTTTTTTGCTTAAAAATTACATACTTGTTTTCCTGACATTTTACGCATTTTCATCCGTACAAAGTGCATATGTATTTTATAAAATGTGCTTTATATGGGAAAAAAAATATTAAAAATCAACGGGATTTTTAACAGCTACACACTTGCATTTTATTGCATCAAAATTTAATGGGCATGCCTTTTGAAAAGAGTGAAGGTTGGACTTACATACATGGGTTTCCTTAGATAATAAGCTCTACTTAAAAAAAAATAATAATAATACTAAAAAATGAAATAAACCAAAGAAAAATAGCCAAAACTTGTTAAGACGTCGCGCGACTCTATTTGTTTGTCCGACACTGTATATACTTTTATAGCAATATTTATTTTGTTTATCATTTTATGTTGCTATTTTACTTGGCACGCGCAACCAATGAAAATTATAGAATGTTGTTTGACTTTATGCAGCGAAATCAGAGATTGAAGCTAGTATAGAAGTTCTATAAGAAACCGCAACAATATGCATAATGTGTTGGGGGGTGCGATGTGCTCGGAAGATCGTACAAATCTGTAGCGAACTGGTTTTCAAGAAGCTTAACAGGACACATTTTTATGCCACATGCAGACATACACCCTTTTTATTTCAAATTCAATCAAAAAGTATTCATCTACTATACCACTAGAACTTGAAGGGAGATCTCCCTATGTGACCTGATTTCTGAGCAATAAGGGAGATTTGTCGGTTTTGTACTCCGTTATTACTCGTTTAGGATTAAAAAGTGATGTCTCCTAAGCGAGAAATCCAAGAGTATTCTTTTTGATTGATAGGAGAGCACCTCGTTCAAAAGAAACTTTGTGTTTTCGGAAAAATTTATTCATAGAAAAAAAAACCAACAGAAAATATTTCTTATAGACGCATATGGAGGACACAATAATCTAATTTGGATAGCACACAGATTTTAATAAAAGTCCGTTGGTATGTACCTCAAATTTTGTTTAAATATATTAAGTATTGTATTACTTATAAATATACCGTTAAATACTTTTCAGATTGCGAAAATTAGTGTTTGCATTTAAGTGTGGCCCCGGGTTTAACTATTTACTATACTATTTACATATCTTCATATAGCTGGCCCGACTCGTAAAAACTGTAATCCAACAACCCCTAATCGTTTGGGTTCGGTAAATAGGGTGGCCACTGTAAAAAATGTGGTGCAATAACACAAACGGCAATAACGCAAAATTTTCTTTATTTCACTTTTATTTAAATGGGAATTAATACCACTGGCATAGGCTCGCCTAAGTCCATCAAAGTTCAATGAGCACAAAAAATAAAAATGAATAAATTAATTAATATATACATATATTTTTTAATTGCAATTATCTTCGAAAGTATTAGTTCTACATAATTTGGTTCATGAACCTTTTTTTAGAGAATCGAAGTAAACTAAGAAAAAATTTGTTTATCACTTAAACTTTGATGGACCTGGGCGAGCCTAAGATATTGATCAAAAACTTCAACCTTGCACACAGATTTTTTTAGAGCATAATTAACCATACTTTTCTAAAAAAAAACTGATTTTCGGCCCACGCTAATAAACATACATATATTTTCTTTTAAATCAGTAAGATATATTTATATATCTACATATATATACTACATGTACTACATATGTATATGAGGTTGAGTGCCATTAAAATTTGATACATATCCCAAGTTAATATGCATCTTATCGTATTTTACAAAAACGAAAAAAATTTTACAGAAAAGTGTTTTCTGTATTTTTCTCTGCTTTGGCTAGCACCATCAATACCAAAGTTTAGATTTGCTGATATAATTGAGAAATATAACTAAACGCAAGATTTTTTTTTTTTTGTAGAAAGGTCTCTACATTCTAATTTCTTAGCAGATAAAGGCTGCGTTTCTTTATACATTCCAGATAATCCCATTTCACAGCCAGAACAGAACAGAATGCGTTTGAAATATACGTTAACATATCATCAGGAACGTGC
>NW_023468695.1:0-5785 GCF_013731165.1 Rhagoletis pomonella | reverse complement strand
CATATATAGGGCGATCCAATTATATTTATATTCTTGTCGGTAACACTCCCTCCCCCGTAAACAAGTTATGAATCACGCGTTTACTCCTTCTTCAGTACCGACGTCTAATACCGCAATCTTTGCAACTGGTCGATGAAGTACCCCGGATTTTGTTTGAACCATCACGCTCCGTACTTGTTTATCTTTTGCTTTTATGGCGTCCACAATTTTTCCTTTGGGCCAGCAATTTCGCGGCAAATCGCGATCGACTATCACTACAACATCGCCAATACGCACAGGGGGTATTTTGTTGAACCACTTACTACGACGTGAGATGATAGGTGCATATTCCTTGACCCAACGATGCCAAAACCGGTCGGCGAATTGTTGGGTCAGACGCCAACGTTGCCTCAAGCTACAGGTTTCGGTACAAATAGGCTTGTATCCATCGGACGATCCAAGTAGTAGGTGATTCGGTGTTAGCGCTTCATCATCACAGCTGTCCAGTGATACGTACGTAAGCGGTCGCGCATTTATGATAAATTCCACTTGATGTAAAGCGCTTAGCAGACTCTCATCGCTAAAACTTGTAGAAGGAAGTATCTCAAAAAGTACATTTTTTACTGACCTCACTAGTCGTTCCCATACTCCTCCCATATGAGGAGCACTTGGCGGGTTGAATTGCCATTTTATTTGTTCGAAGGAAGATATAATGTCTGGGAAATTGACGTTCTTTAAACAAATTATTTTTTCAGATGCTTTAAAATTAGTACCGTTGTCCGAGAAAAATTCTCTCGGATATCCGCGACGTGAAACGAAGTTTTGTATTGCCATGATACACGAACTTGTATCTAAACTGTGCGCGATCTCGATGTGTACTGCCCGAAGAGTTAGGCATGTAAACAACACGCCCCATCTTTTTTCGCGCCTCCTCCCAACGGTAACGAGTAGTGGTCCAAAGTAGTCGATGCCGACATATGTAAATGGCCTTTCGAAAGCGGCGAGTCTTGCGGCGGGTAGTGCTGCCATTTGTGGTGCTTGTGGAGCCGCAACAGCGTTTTTTACATTTCTGACAACTCTGGCGAACTCTCCGGTATAATACCCTTAGCCGACTTATATGATATCGCCCACGCAATTGATTTATTATAGACTCGTGCATCTGATGATGAAAACGTTCGTGAGCCCAGCGCACTATTAGAAAAGTAATGTAGTTGCTATTCGGCAATACTATGATGTCTTCGTGATTGTTTAAATGCTCAGCGCGGCCTTTGCTCCTGATTATGTCATCTGCGTCTAAATAAACATTGACTGAAATTAATTTGCTGGACTTTTCGATAGGCTTACCGTGTTTCAGCAAGTTTCTTTCACTACTAAATTCAGAGTCCTGTGCATACCTGATCAGAAAGCGCTGAGCCTGTTGAATCTGATCGAAACTGATGGTAGTTTTTGGTTTTTTACCTGTTGCAAGTGCGTGCAGTCTGTCAATATATAGTAAAAACGTAGCTACAGCTCGGTAAAGGCGTTTCCAATCAGAAAAGTACTCTACGTTCAAGATCGGATATCGCACGCGAGTTTTCGCAGCGTGCAAAACGTAATGCTTAACCTCTGTCAAATCGATGTCATCTTGATTGATTTCGTTATATTTCGGCCATTCCTTCGGGTTTGACATCAAGAACTCTGGACCACTGAACCACTGCTGACGGTTGCATTTCGAGTGAATTTTTGTACCAAAATCAGCAGGATTCGATTTTGAGGGCACCCATTGCCATTGCTCCGCATTCGATGTCTCTAGAATTTCTCCGACTCGATGCATGACGTATTGGTGAAAATTTTTTGGGTCCATTCGAATCCATCGCAAGACCGTTTTCGAATCTGACCACCAAACTCTAGATGTTATACCAATGCGATGTACGTTGCTCACCATGTTAGCTAGTCGGACCCCAATCACTGCAGCCTGCAGCTCCAACCTGGGGATCGATAGCGGTTTCAGTGGCGCAACTTTTGATTTCGCGGCCACGAGAGCTACTGTAACGTCGTTGCCCCTTTTCGCTCGTAAGTAGCAGACGGCTGCGTAAGCGCTCGCTCCAGCATCCACGAAGGTATGAAGTTGGACTTCGTCAGCATCTTTCAGCAGCAAGGAATAGCACCGGGGAATTTCAACTGCTGTTATAAATGGCATAACATCTTTCCATTGGCACCATTTGTCATGCAGATTGTCAGTGAGCGGCTCATCCCAGCCGATGCCCGCGCGCCACACGTCCTGTAACATAATCTTTAAGCCAATGGTATAGCAACTTACAAATCCCAATGGATCGAAGATAGACATCAAGACTTGAAGAAGCTCCCTCTTCGTAGGGATAAACGGTTGATTAATCACGTCGCGACGGAGTCTTGCAAATCGGCAAATATATTTAAAGCTGTCACATTTGGGATCCCAAAACATTCCAAGAACCTTCGTCGTTGAGCCCCATTCCTTACCAGTTTGAACCAAAGAACCATTTTCTTCGAGTTGCTCTACAACGGCTCGTGAATTCGATGACCAACCACGAATGTTGAACCCAGCGTTGCTGTGAATTTTCTGAACTTGTCGAGCCAGAGTCAAAGTGGACTCTGAATCATCTTCGCTGTCGATATAGTCGTCTACGTAGTGGTATTTCTTAACAGCTTCCACAGCACGGGGAAATTTGTCAGTGTAACTATCCGCGTTCTTATCACGAATAAAATGTGCGATACATGGCGCGCAATTAAGTCCAAATGTCAATGCTCGCATAACATAAACACTGGGTATCTGTTGCTCATCGCCTTCATCATACCATAAAAATCTCTGGACGTGCATGTCACTCTCCCGGATGTTAATGCGGTGGAACATCTCTGCAATATCGCCGCATATCGCTACTCTGCCGACTCTAAATGACAACAAAATTTCAACTAGTGAATTGAGCGAGTCTGGGCCGCTTAGTAGAAAATCGTTAAGCGAAACTCCATTCACCTTCGCAGCCGCGTCCCACACCATTCGAACTTTACTAGGCTTGTTCGGATTGCTTACAATAAAAATTGGCAAATACCATATTTTTCCACCACGTGCTGCAACCTCCTCTTCCGTGAGCTTCTTGGCGTATCCTTTAGCCAGTAAATTATCGATCTGTGATTGTATGGTATATTTTAGATTAGGATCTTTAATGAACTTTTTTCGCAAACATTTCAGTCGTTGATGAGCGTAAGAATAGCTGTCTGGTAGCGAGACATTAAGATCGCGCCACATTAGCCCAATTTCATAACGGTTGCCAATCTTTTGGTACGTGTCGTTCATAATACTTACGGCTTTTGCGTCCTCTTTCGACATTACTTGTGTTGGTTTAGGAGATTCTATCTTAAAGAAATCTTTTACCATTTCCAGCAGTTCAGCGTAACCTTTTCGGCAATCGCAGGTGTGGACATTAAGCAGGCATTCTTCCGTACAACCAACGTCGCATCCCTGCAGCGCCCACCCCAAGCGAGTTTTCGAAGCTATGGGTTGTGACCAAGTTCCTTCTCTTATTTTGAGAGGAACCGCGAGCTTCCAGTTATCAACGCCGATTAACATCGATGGTTTAACGTTCTCATATGAGGCGATCGGTAGACCTGCTACATGTGGATACATTTTCTGCAACTCAAACGCGTCGATCGATTGTGCCGGTAGATCGAGGTCGTCGACGGTGTGAATGTTATTCAAAATATACCTTCGCTTATTTGTCATACTTGAAATTTCAATAGCAGCCCTTACAGAGTTCTTCTCAACGCGCGTAGTGTTTCCTGTCCATCGCAGACATAAAGGGTCTTGTTCACCAACCAAGTCGAGTTCATCAAATATCTTTCTTTCCATTAACGTGACGGATGAGCCCTCGTCTAAAAATGCAAATATTTTTATTGTTTTGATTTTGGAATGAATATAAATTGGCACGATTCGGAAAAGAGGTTGGTTTCTTTCGTTGCTGTGGGTGTTTACCGTGGCATCTGAGAATTCAATTGCAGTACTTACTGGTTTACTTTGGTTCATTACCGATTTATGGAGCAAAGGATGATGTTTGACTGTACATCCATCTTTACCGCAGATCCTGTTTAAGTAACATTTGCGTCTATGTGGGTTGAGGCATTGGCGACAAAGGTTGTTAGCCTTCACTGCTTCCCACTTGCGTTGTAGTGAAAAATTTTTAAAGACTTCGCATTGCGCTACTTTGTGTTCGTAGCTCTTGCAAACTTTACACTGCTTGTTTTGGTCTGCTCTTTGTTCTGCTTGCATACGTTCTCGGGTCATATCGACGGTATGAGTGTTGACCATGCGCGTATTAGTTGGCGCTAAGCTGACTACGGTACTTGCGGCTTCAGCTAAGCTGTACAACCACTCACTAAATTGCTTCACTACAGGTATTTCATCGTTTTTAGGGTGAACTGCCCAGCTTAGCTTTTGATTGTTTGGAAGCTTGTCCACCAGCTCCTTAACCAACAATGGGTTATGTAAATGCATATACATTTGGCATCCTTCCATGGTAGTACAAATATTTCGCACACAAAGTGCAAACTCAATAAGAGCCTCTAATTTGTCTTTCACCGGCGGAAGACCACGAGCTCGATTCACCGCCCGCTCCAGAATATACTCCGGTCGACCGAAACACATCTTGAGGGTTTTGATAATTTCAGGTACCATGGATGGCATAAACAGTTTACTCTTTACCATCTCACGCGCTTTACCTTTAAGGCTCGCTTGTAGTCGTATCAAATTCTCAGCTTCGGTGTACCCGGCGACAGTTGTGCTGTTTTCAAAGCTGCTAATGAAAAGCGGCCACTCGTCCGGATCTCCGTTAAAAGTCGGGAGCTGCTTGGGGATAGCTTGTCTTGCGGCCAATTGTGACGGTGAAGGACTGTTGGTCACAGTAAAAAATGAATTGTTCGTTGGAAGTAACTCGTCATACTGAGATAGAATTTTGTACTTGTTATCCAAGTACTGTTGCTGAATCCTCATCTCTTCCTCCAAACGTTCTAGCTGGAGCTTTCTGTGTACCTCCTGATTGTGAGGCGTCCGTGCCAAATGTACATTTGGTGCACCTTGCCTTTCAACTATTTCCGGTTCGCGAGACATGGTATCTGCTGAAGAGTATGCTATGTTACTAGATACGACTTCTTTTAAAGATGCCGTTGCCGGAAGCGTTGAATAACGCCCGGTTGTCATCGTGGGAAATTGGCGGCCCTGCAATGAGGCATGTGGTGCAGTGGGTTGGAAATCCCAGCATGCAGATGTTAAATTTGACAGCGATGAGTTTGTGGCGGTGGCAGGTAGCATAGTCGGAAACGTAATTGGTACTGGCATATTCGTGGCGGTTGTTAAAGACGCAACCGTTGTGGTTGCAGCAACCACATTTTGTTGCGGATTGCGCGGGAAATCTGCTTTCCCTGCTGTTGTCGAGACCGATGTTGGAAAATGCACTTGCCGTTTACTTTGGTTGGTAGTTGGCGATGACGATGCTGTCGGTTGCGCGTTCGCAGTTGACCCGCCGTGCCTACAAATCTCGCAGCTCCAGCTTATGTCAGCCACATTGCTGTCGACTCCAACGCAATGAAAGTGATACCAGGCGTCGCAGGCGTCACACTGGACCATTTCATCGTTGTCTACTCCGTCACATTTAGGGCAATTATGATCTGAATTCTTACCGCCCGTACCAAACATTTGCGCGATTAAATCGTTCGAATTCGGTTTAAAGAAAAAAAAATTGATTTTTAAGAAATGTTGCGCTTAGTACTTTGCGCTGCCGTTTAATTAAAACACAAATTT
>NW_023468694.1:0-5786 GCF_013731165.1 Rhagoletis pomonella | reverse complement strand
CCATAAGTGGGCGTGGCTACGCCCATTTGCCAAAATTTTAAAATATTGTTATTTTTCGTCTAAAACTCATTCTAAATATCAATTCTGAGTGAATAATCTTCAGTAGTTACTAAAATATCGTTTTCGTATTTACCGTTATATGGGAGGTAGGCGTGGTTATTGTCCGATTTCGCCCATTTTCAATACCATCCGTCCTACACCCAAAAGAAGTTCACGTACCAGTTTCATTAAGATATCTCAATTTTTACTCGAGTTATCGTGTGCACAGACGGACGGACAGACAGTCACCGCTTAATCGATTTCTCTTTTCATTCTGATCATTTTTGTATACATTTGTCTATATCTATCTCGATTCGTTTTGCCTGTTACAAACAACCGTTAGTGAACAAAGTTATAATACCCTTGTGCACAAGTGCGCTCGGGTATAAAAATGAATTTAACTTAGTAATACAAAAGAAATTAAAAAAAATTGTAGAAATTAGCGTTTTTACAACCCTTTTAAAACCAAGGCATCACTGTGATGCATTTGCATGTCGTAAACATAGTTGTGTGGGTTTTTTATTCAACCGTTTTAAAAAATGAAGGTATCACTGTGACACAATTGCAAATCGGAAAATTGCTTGTGTGCGTTTTTTAAGACACATCTGCATGTCGTAAACTTACTTGTGTAGTTTTTTTACAACCCTTTTTGTGGGTATTTTAAGGCACCTTCTTAAGAAATGCGCGTTTTTTGCAACCATTTTAACAATTAAGGTATCACTGGAATGCACCGCAACCCTTTTAAACAATGAAGTTATCACTGTGACACAATTGCAGATCGTAAAATTGCTTGTGTTGTTTTTTTTAAGCCACCACAAGACACAGCAGGTAGAATTGAAATTACCATTTCATTCTTATTACCTCGTCTCGTAGACCATATATAACGCAACAGTTTTTGTGAATGCATTAAGTCGTTGTGAAGAACTCAAAGTGTGAAGTGCTAATTTCAGATAAAAAAATATTTCAAAAAAAATAATAAGTGAAGTGACCATTCCAAATCAAAAAGTTTACAATGAATCCACCATCCTCTACACCGCAAGATGAAGCAACTACATCAACAACTATCGAAAACCCAATGAGTCATATACCCAAGCATGATGTTACTGTTTTTGGTGTGTCTACTGATTTAACTGATCTTAATTTACCAACCCATCTGGATATCTTGAGATATTATTTTTACTTAAGCGAACGTGCTAAAACAGAACAAAAAAAGTTTTCCCATAAATCATTCACTATTCAAGTACAAGATAAGTTGATTGGAATTTGGGAAAAACTTGGTATGGAAATAATGCTGAAAAAAAATGTATTTAATAAATTAAATAAATTGCTTGACAAGTATCAAGAGCAAATCAAGAGAAGAAACAACACGCAACAATTTACAGAGTATGTAAAATCTCTGGAAACAATATTTTACATTGGATCATGTAAATGCGATTTGAAGGCAGCTCCATGTGCATGCGGCTGGGTTCCCGAACGCCTCAAAGAGTTCATGCACGATCAACATAATCAGAGAAGACTAACAATGGATGCATTTGTGATGGAAACTGAAGAGCAAGGAGCAACGTCTATGTCATCAATGCCAACATACCAAGATCCCGATGATTCAACATACGCACCGCCACCGGTTCGAGAAGATATGGATAGAAGCACAAGTTCACAATATACAGAGAGATACGATTGTTTTAACTTGGCCTTGGTATGTGACAGATTTGGTGTGCCTGACAGAGTAGCATCAGCATTGGGAACCGCTCTTTTGCAAGATTTTAAAATTAAAGATAAGCATGGGAAACCTCTCATCATGGATAAATCGAAAGTTCGCAGAGAAACAGAGAAATGCAGACATGAAGTGCTTCGCAAACGGTTAGATGATACCAATTTGTTAGCGTTTTCATTCGATGGCAGAAAAGATGATATTTTAACGATAGATAAAATTGATGAGAAGTATCATACTAGGATGGTAAAAGAACCTCATCTTGTTATTTTGAGAGAACCCAATTCTGAATTGATTGGTTACGTAAGACTGGAACATGAAACCGCTGAATACAAAACAACCAAATTAAATGGGTTTTTCAACGATAAAAATATATCACTGGATGCATTAATTGGAATATGCACTGACGGTGAGCCAACAAACACTGGCCCACACGGTGGAATTATACGACGATTCGAATTGCTGTTAAAAAGACCATTGTATTGGTTCGTTTGCCTTCTACACTTCAACGAACTTCCGTTTCGGCATTTGTTTGAAGCTTTGGATAAATCAACCAGCACTGGACCAAGATCGGCAACCGGAAAACTGAGCCGTCAAATCGAAACTTGTGAAACTCTTCCGGTAAGTTATTGCTATCAATCATTTATTATAATTGTCAACCATTTTTAATTATTTTATTATTATATATTTTCAGGTGGTGGACGGCTTCCAGAAAATTGAGTTGCAAAATATGCCCCCTGCTCCAGAAAAAATTTAATTTTCCACCGATTCGAAGTACTTATCCGACATGGCCCATGCAATTTCTAGCGGCGTGGTTCCGGTGGATCTGGCTAACATCAAACCAGGGAAAATTGTACATTCTCGGTGGCTCACCAAGGCCGCCAGATTATTGCGATTATATGTGACAACGGAAAATCCAGATGCAAATTTAAGAATTCTGGTTGAATTTATAATTAAATGTTATGTGCCAATGTACTTCAATATCAAGTACTACAGTTCTGTCGTGTACGGCAGTGCATTATTTTTCAAGTTAATTGGTTGGTCACGATTTCTAGAACCTCGTTTACGCAAAATTTTCAATCAAGTAATTAAAGATAATTCATATTATGCGCATTCGGAAAATATCTTGTTATCAATGTTGTTTGATGATAGCAAAGAAAAGCGCGACTGTGCCATCAAGAAAATTCTACGCTATCGAACCGATGTTGACGAGCCAATGGATCTTAGAGTTTATAAAAAACCAGATACAAACTTTAATTGCACAAGTTATACGGAAATGATCAATTTAAATGATATAAATATCGTATTTGAACCACCATTCACGCGAAGCATTCCGTACGATACATTGAAACAATATTTAAATCAAGAAGATCCACCGTTTAATGATCCAAAAATTCCATCACACATACAAGGAACGGAACGACATGTTCAATTGCTAGCTAGGCTAGAGGCTGTTATGGCGACGACATTAGAGAGCCGTGCGAAATTGCCCAGACTTGAAAGTAAAAAAGACTTCAAACAATAATTTTTTTTAGTTTCTTTTCTATAACTCACTTAAATTAATTTTTTCATTTACATATGTTCTGACTAAATAAATTTCTTAAGAGCAAACAATAGATGTTATTATAACGGGTGATTTTTTTGAGGTTAGGATTTTCATGCATTAGTATTTGACAGATCACGTGGGATTTCAGACATGGTGTCAAAGAGAAAGATGCTCAGTATGCTTTGACATTTCATCATGAATAGACTTACTAACGAGCAACGCTTGCAAATCATTGAATTTTATTACCAAAATCAGTGTTCGGTTCGAAATGTGTTTCGCGCTTTACGTCCGATTTATGGTCTACATAATCGACCAAGTGAGCAAACAATTAATGCGATTGTGACCAAGTTTCGCACTCAGTTTACTTTATTGGACATTAAACCAACCACACGAATGCGTACAGTGCGTACAGAAGAGAATATTGCGTCTGTTTCTGAGAGTGTTGCTGAAGACCGTGAAATGTCGATTCGTCGCCGTTCGCAGCAATTGGGTTTGTGTTATTCGACCACATGGAAGATTTTACGCAAAGATCTTGGTGTAAAACCGTATAAAATACAGCTCGTGCAAGAACTGAAGCCGAACGATCTGCCACAACGTCGAATTTTCAGTGAATGGGCCCTAGAAAAGTTGGCAGAAAATCCGCTTTTTTATCGACAAATTTTGTTCAGCGATGAGGCTCATTTCTGGTTGAATGGCTTCGTAAATAAGCAAAATTGCCGCATTTGGAGTGAAGAGCAACCAGAAGCCGTTCAAGAACTGCCCATGCATCCCGAAAAATGCACTGTTTGGTGTGGTTTGTACGCTGGTGGAATCATTGGACCGTATTTTTTCAAAGATGCTGTTGGACGCAACGTTACGGTGAATGGCGATCGCTATCGTTCGATGCTAACAAACTTTTTGTTGCCAAAAATGGAAGAACTGAACTTGGTTGACATGTGGTTTCAACAAGATGGCGCTACATGCCACACAGCTCGCGATTCTATGGCCATTTTGAGGGAAAACTTCGGAGAACAATTCATCTCAAGAAATGGACCGGTAAGTTGGCCACCAAGATCATGCGATTTGACGCCTTTAGACTATTTTTTGTGGGGCTACGTCAAGTCTAAAGTCTACAGAAATAAGCCAGCAACTATTCCAGCTTTGGAAGACAACATTTCCGAAGAAATTCGGGCTATTCCGGCCGAAATGCTCGAAAAAGTTGCCCAAAATTGGACTTTCCGAATGGACCACCTAAGACGCAGCCGCGGTCAACATTTAAATGAAATTATCTTCAAAAAGTAAATGTCATGGACCAATCTAACGTTTCAAATAAAGAACCGATGAGATTTTGCAAATTTTATGCGTTTTTTTTAAAAAAAAAGTTATCAAGCTCTTAAAAAATCACCCGTTAGAAAGGTGCACACACATGCATTTACATATGTATGTACATACAAACGAGCACCAATTAATTTTATTTAAAGAAATGGCGTGTCGTCTATTTCCGCCGATATGCGTGTATAAACCCTCCTCAAAGTCTAGCCAAAAAGCCAGCAACTCACACAACAGGTTCCCCAGAGCAATTCGCTCGAGAAAGTGGTACCCGGTACACGTAATACGCGGCACACAGCACAACAATCCGCCAAAACTACCACCGGAGAAGGCAGAAACCCCGAGCGGCAGTGCAGGAGCCCAAGAATTACCCTTAAAACAGCCACAGGAGCTTAAAAATACCAACTGGTCCCCAACTGCTCCGAAGGTAAGTAGTTTCGGACTAGTCCCAAACTTGACTGGTCCCCGACTGGTTAACAACTGGTCCCACGAACTAGTTACCAACTGCTCCCAAAGTGGTTACCAACTGGTCCACCAATACCTCAAGTGGTCCACAAGTCACTTCACTTACATAGCATTCGATTTAGTTGACAATAGTCAAACTACATAACGTAGACCTAAAATTTCTACAGCGAAAGTAGAAATTTGAAACCGATTTTAAGCGGTCGTTATTCATATACCCACATACATACATACATAGATTACTTTTCATATCAATTCAAGTGTAATACATGCGCCCCACGCTTTTCATTTTCAATTTCATAGATTGTTTATAATGACTTTTGGTAAAATTAAAAATCAAAAGTTATCAAAACAAATTCTATGGGACTGAGAAATATTATTTTCTACTTTTTAGTCCATTTATAAAAGCGTTGTATATTAAAAAGTTTTTTTTATATTATTTATTTTCTACTTTTTAGTCCTGTCTGAATAAAAGTTTGCAATAGATATTAAAATAATTCAACGAGCATACAAACGAGCACCAATTAATTTTATTTAAAGAAATGGCGTGTCGTCTATTTCCGGTGTAGCAAACGTAGTACATATGGCGACATCTAGATGTCATCTACCTCGCCCTATTCACTATGCTTTTTTATAGGAGCTTTTCAAAGCTTTGCTTTATGGTGTCGGACACACAACATTGAAAGTTTCTGGAACACAACATTGAAAGTTTCTGGAACA
>NW_023468693.1:0-5787 GCF_013731165.1 Rhagoletis pomonella | reverse complement strand
TGGACAATTGGCAAGTCTTTTTGCCAAGAAGCGATCAAATTAAAACACGATAGTTTAACCAAGATGTGTATTTCGCGAAACGGATTCTCTTTTAATAACCTTTACAGCCTTCAAGGACAGACCTTTTATACAAAATAAAATTAGCTTAAAGAACTGTTATCAGAAATTAATAAGCAATAGATACATATGAACATGACAGCAAATGGTTAAAGTAAACAAATTACGAATATGAGTGACAAGACGAAATACAGTGGAGGGCATATTTGAATTACTTGAAATTATATGACTTATAATTTAAGAATTTTGGTGCTTCTCCAAACATCCTCCCCCCGTTGGAAGCGGCAGGCTTTCAACTACATCAGGGTTCATGGGCAGGACACACAACTTGTTGATAGCGCGCCTGGTAGTGCCACTAGCGGTGCGAAGAACAGCCACTCGCGCAACTTCATCGCTGCCCTTGATGGTTTCAATCACCCTGGCCACCGGCCACTTCAGCGGAGGCAAATTCTCATCCTTAACAAGCACCATGGTTCCGATTTCAATATTCGGCTTTCGGGAGCGCCATTTGCTACGTTGCTGCAGAAGCGTGAGATACTCAGCAGACCACTTTTTCCAGAAGATTTGCTGCATATAGCAAACCCGCTGCCACCTGTCCAAGCGGTTAATATTAAGCACTGAAACGTCTGGCTCAATCAACGCGGTGAATGCTGACCCGATCAGAAAGTGGGCCGGAGTTAGTACGTCGAGGTCTTCAGGATTTTCTGTAAGAGGACAGAGAGGGCGAGAGTTCATTACTGCAGAAATTTCAACCACCAGTGTTCTTAATTCATCGAAGTTTAAAACCGAAAGTCCAACAACACGCCAAAAATGAAATTTTGCAGTTTTCACGGATGCCTCCCAAAGGCCGCCAAAATGCGGAGACCTAGGAGGTATAAAGCGAAAATCGATACCATCGTCAAGGCACTGCTGATGGATTGCTTGGCGATTTTGATCGTTAAAAAATAGTTGCTTTAGCTCTGCCAATTCATTTTTTGCACCAACGAAGTTTGTAGCGTTATCAGACCAAAGCGTTTTAGGTTTACCACGCGTACATATAAAGCGCTTGAGTGCGGCTATAAACGATGGTGTTGACAAATCACTAACCAACTCGAGGTGCACAGCCTTTGTGCTAAAACAAACAAACAGGCAGATGTAGCATTTAATAGCAGGTTTATTGCGTACTTCAGATCGATACAAAAACGGGCCACAAAAATCCATGCCAGTTACTAAGAATGCTCGGTTTGCCTGCACACGATCGGCCGGCAAGTTGCCCATAAGATGTTCTGCTGTTTTTGGCTTAACTCGAAAGCATCGTATGCACTTGTTGATCACCTTAGCTACAGCCTTCCTTCCACCTATTGGCCAGTACTGGAGACGAATCGACGCTAAAACGGCTTGTGGTCCACCATGCAACATTTTACGATGAAAATGATCAATCAAGGCTTCGGTCAATTCATGCCCTTTTGGCAATATGATTGGATGCTTTGATTCAAAGTTTAATGACGAATTTTCAAGTCGCCCGCCCACGCGCATCAAGCCGTCTTCGTCTATAAACGGCATTAGTGAATATAAATCGCTAGACGCGGCTATCTCCTTGCTTGTTACTAAAGCCTTATAGTCGGAAGCCAAGTGCACTCGCTGAATCATTCTTAACAAAAGCTTTGTGCCTAAGCTAATGTCTTCAGTAGTTAGCATTCCAAATTTTCGATCATCCTTGCACCCTATGGCTCTTGCAAATCGGTTGACGTAGGCATATATACGCTGCATTTTCGGGAATGAATTCACAAACTTACAGTTCTGTGAAAAATCAATACTTTTTCTTGTTGATAACATTGCAAACTGACGACGCTCGGGTAGGTCATGAACAGGTGCGAAGTCCGCGGGCCACTCATTGCGACTGAGCTGCAGAAAGTGAGGCCCATACATCCATAGTGGCGAATTTAACAATTCCAAAGGCGAAGATCCCCGCGACAGAATGTCTGCCGGGTTCATACTAGTTGGCACGTACCGCCACGACATGTGCTTGGTGAGAGTTTGAATGCTGCTCACCCGATTTGAAACGAACATTTTGTAGTTTGAAGGTTCTCCGCTGATCCACGACAGAACGACTGTGGAATCCGACCAACAATAAAATTCGCTGCCGAAGATGTTTAGTTGAGCCACTGAGTTGATGAGCGTTGCCAACAACGACGCAGCGCAAAGTTCTAGCTTTGGCACTGTAAGTGTTTTTAATGGAGATACTCGAGATTTGGAACAAAGCAAATTTGTTTTTATTTTACCGCAACTCTCAGATCGTATATAAATGCATGCTCCATATGCTGATAGGCTTGCATCGCAGAATGCATGTACTTGCAAACGAGCTTCAGGCGAAAGAGAATATCTGTCAAAACGAAGTTTATCTATATGCTGAAAGCCTTCGCATATAATAAGCCAATCATTTTGTAAGCTCTGCGGTAAGCTCTCATCCCAATGAACCTTTTCTTTCCACAAACGTTGAAGCAAAATTTTTGCCTTTGCTATAACAGGCCCAATTAAACCCAGCGGATCATAAAATCGTGCTATAACTGAAAGTACACTTCGTTTCGTGATTCTCTTACATGTTGATGAGGCTGGGTTGAAACAGAAGAGAAAACAATCAGTTCTCGTATCCCAGATAAGTCCAAGAGTTTTGGTTACTTCGCTTCCATCGTTAAACTTCAAGAATGTTTGCCTCTCGTTTTCTGATATTTTGCATAAGACATCCGGATCGTTTGTACACCACTTACGTAAAATAAAATTACCTTTGGCCAATAGGTCACAGGTCTGACTCTTAATTTCGAGTACCTCTTCGACAGAGTTGCCACCAGAAATCATATCGTCAACATAAAAGTCCCTGCGAACGATTATAGCACCTATAGGGTAATTGCATTGTTCGTCGATGGCAAGCTGGTGCATCGCTCGAATGGCCAAGAAAGAAGCTGGTTTCGTACCATACGTGACTGTATCTAATTTGTAGATTTTAATCTCATCTTCTGGGGAATCTCTCCACAGTATGCACTGCAAATATGCATCGGGATCTGGAACGCGTACGCAGCGATACATCTTGCATATGTCGCTTGTGAGCGCAATCCTAAACGAACGAAAACGTATTAATGTGTCGAACAATTTTGCCTGTATCGTTGGCCCTGCCATGAGAATATCGTTTAAGGAATATCCAGTAGAAGAAGATGCCGAACCATCGAACACCACTCGCAACTTTGTGGTTGTGCTGTCTTCTTTTAGCACACAGTGGTGGGGCAGAAAGTACATTGGAGTTTTGCCTGTTATGCTACTGACTGGCGACATATGTTTAAGAGCTATATATTCTTTCATAAATGCTACGTACTGCTCTCGAAGCGATTCGTTGCGTTTGAGTTTTTTCTCTAACCCCTTCAGCCGTTGAAGAGCAGTGTGATATGAATCACCAAGTTGACTGGGATCGATTTTTGTAGGAAGATGAACCGAATATTCACCTGATTTCAAGCGAGTGACATTTTGAGCGAAGTGAGCTTCACATTCGAGTTCTTCGTGAGTGGCATGAGGCTCGAGCTGAAACGAATTTTCAACTGCCCAGAATTGCTCTACGAGATTATGAAGTGCGTCGGAGTCGTCCACCCAATTTTCCTCTAAGGATGCTAAACAGCTGAGACGTTTTCTTACAAATCGGCCACCACCAGATACTACCCAGCCCAGGCGAGTTTTTTGCAGTAAGGGAAGGTGCTCATGCATGCGAATTTGTCCGACACAGAGTAATTCAAAAAAGAGGCCAGCGCCTATAAGAAGATCTATGCGCTGCGATTCAAAGAACAATGGATCTGCTAGCGATATATTTGATGGGATGCTCCAGTCGATATTGTTAAGCGAGTATCCAGGTTGACAATCAGTGATCTTTGGTGTTACGACGGCAGATAAAGAGGATGCATAATCACCAATACGAGAGTGTATGCGAAGATCAACTCTATGATCTGACACAAGCTCAGACTGACCGATGCCAGAAATTAGCGTTGTGGCTTTAGACTTTTTTAACTGAAGCTGGTGAACAAAGCGAGAAGTAATAAAGTTTAGCTGGGATGCCGAATCTAAGAGTGCTCTGCATGGTACGAGGCAGCCAGCTTTATTTGTTATGAGTACAATAGCTGTAGCGATAAGAACAAAGTTATGAGGCGACGTTTCTGCACTTTGAGCGGAAATTGAGGGAAGTGATGATGCCGATATGAGGCTCGACTGTGCCGGAGTGTTGGATGTCAACGTTTTATGTGCGGAGCTATCTACCGCAGGCGACGATGCGTTTAAATCGAGTGAGGTGGACTGAGAGCTTGCGCTCAAATGCAATAAAGTGTTGTGCTTGGACGAGCATTTTCGACAGCTACCTGCTGTGCAAGACTTCATCAAATGACCTCTGTGTAAACAATTAAGACATAACTGCAGTTTTTTCGCTTCTTTATATCTAAGTGCAGGGGACAAACTGAGAAACTTTGTACACTGCTGTATTAAGTGCTGCTGGGAGTCGCAAAAGGAACAGGTTTTGGTGGACACAACAAATGTTTTTCGATGATTTTTATTGTTTAAAGCAAATTTCTTTCCCACCTGATGGCCTGGTGTTTGCGTTACCAAGGCGACTTCCACACTCTCCAACCGCTGACATCTCTTCTCTAGAAATCTTGCCATTGAATCCCAGGTTGGTATGATGTTAGTTGGTGTTTCTTCTTCCCATTTAGTCTGCGATGATATGTCGAGCTTACTGCAGATGAGGTGGATAAGCATACAGTCGGAAAGCTGTTCTTTCGTTGCCATGGTTTGAAGTGCACGCAAATGTGCGTTGACTTTATCGCTTAATTCACGAAGTTTCGCGACGGCTCCAGGTTCTATCCTTTGAAGCGCAAATATTTCTTTGATATGGGCCTGAAAATTCAAGCGTTTGTTATCAAAACGATGAACTAATAATTCCAAAGCTGTTTTGTAATTTTCGTCTTTTATTTCAAGTGAACGAATTGTGTCTAAGGCCGAAGCTGTCAAGCTGGAACGCAGATGCTGGAATTTCTCAATGTTTGTAAGGTCGGAGTCCTTGTCCACCACGGTGCAAAACATTGAATAGAAGTCAGGCCAGTCGATATATGACCCACTAAATTTAGGGATTTGAAGTACGGGTAGGCGCGATTTTGGCTGAGTTATGATGAAGGACGATGGCTCGTCGAGCGAAAACTGCCGCGCTGTAGACGATTGACGTTTTTCGTTTACTTGCCGTTCATTTTGCTCCTTAACTATGGAAGTTTTGATGTCTGCATATGCACGAAAAAAATCCGAACGGGCGCTACTCTCCAATTCCATGTGGTCAAGCTCTTCAAGCTTCGTTTGGACGCCGTCAAAATTTCTTTCTATACGTTCAACCTGTTCAAGCCACACAGCGAGTGCTGCTGAATCTAGCTCAAGTAGCCTTTCCGGGGCCAGGGTTGTGCGAATATCATCGAGCTGCCTTGTGAGCGCTGCTACCTTGCGCTTGTAAAATGTGGAATTCACACGAGCATCACTGGCTGACGAATCAGGCATTTTAGTAACGAGGTCGATTTAATAACCTTTCGATTTTCGTAATAAAGCGAATCGTAGCGAATTAATGTTTTTGTCTAAATCTAGTAGTTTCGACAAAATAATTTTTCCGTTTACGCGAATCACGTCGGGGTCACCATGGACAATTGGCAAGTCTTTTTGCCAAGAAGCGATCAAATTAAAACA
>NW_023468692.1:0-5790 GCF_013731165.1 Rhagoletis pomonella | reverse complement strand
GTACTTTATTATAATAAAAATTGATTGGGCTACAAAGTTTCTAAAAAATCGGTTTAAAAAGTTGAAAATTGGCATGAAAACTTGCTGAATTTATAAAAAATTGGCGGAATAATATTTGAAAATTTTTTTTGCATATATTGTGAAAAATTTGCTGTGCCAATACTTTTTGCCGACAGTTTACATAGCTGACATATTTAAAAGGCTTATATCTACGACTATGTTCAAATACATATGTTACCAAGAATATTCTTGTGCACAAGCAAGCATCTACACATAAATACATACTTGTTTATGTAATTTTCTTTGCATATTTTAATCTATGTACTATCTAAATTATGTTTATTTAAATTACTTTTAAAGCTCCTAGCATATTTGTGTAATTTGCTTTATTTATTAGTTGAGATTCCTCTACATTTGCATATTTAAACTCCAAAAATTTACTTACGATTTTTGTGCTTGAATATTCTGCTAGTCCTGAAGTTAAAAGCCAAGAAATCTTCAGAAAATACAGTCACTTAAAATTGCAGTTGAGTAGTTTTGCTTGTGTGAAAATTTAATGTCTCACTAACCAACATAATTATGTAGTATGTATATCCATTTAAAACATCGCATCTAATAAAATTATCGTTCAATGCTGCTTGAAATTTGAACGGCAATACTTATTAAATGTTATCTGTTATCTAATTTCGTAAGATAGATAAGAAATAAGTACCACAAGGTAGTCGAGGCAAAGCACTTAGCCAGTAAGAGATTTCCTTTTTTAAAGATTATTGACGACTTCCAAAACGCCCAGTATTCTGAGCTCCACCTGAGGCTCTGATTTCTTGGAACTATAAATACTTATGTCGTTTTTGCTTTTTCACGGCTTAGGCCTTAATTATGCATTATTCTGAAAAGCAAAAACTTTTTACCCAGGCTATTGTAGTGCTTCCCACATATCTAAGGGATCTCAGTAACGACAGATGGGGATATTAAACCGAGTAGCCAGCCAGCAAAGGCAATTGTCCTTAGAGTCTGAGATTACAACTTTTGGGGGAAAATTTAATTTTCAAGATTGTAATGACACTGGTAAGAGAAATCTGCCTTGCCAAGGTTTAAACGGCTTACATTCTCTTCGGCTGCCTTGAATCTGACCTTCTGTTTAGTTCTCTGCAGAAAAATGCACATATATTTTTATACAAGACTCAGCCAAGGGGTTTCAGCGATTTCATTTCTTCTAATACACTTTCCAAGACATTTTTGTTAAAAAAAATATTCAATCGGTTTTGTTGTACATTACACAAAACCCACAAGGGCCGATGAACGTCAGTTGAGACTCTTCTTTGTTCTTTACAAACATTTAATTATCTCTTCTATAGCCACGGTCATGGCTAGGTCATAGAATAATTCAGCTCAA
Source organism: Rhagoletis pomonella (assembly GCF_013731165.1). NCBI lineage: Eukaryota > Metazoa > Arthropoda > Insecta > Diptera > Tephritidae > Rhagoletis > Rhagoletis pomonella. Next base: position 4,394 of record NW_023468692.1, on the reverse strand, counting down.
CTTTGAGTATGGTTTGCCGATCGAAATCACTACAGAAAATATTAATATCTTAAAAGTTGTCAGCTGATGGCTCAGTTACCTGCCTGGGCGCTGGAGTGGGAAATAATTAGGCCCATTGTCCAAATTCAGCTTAGAGAAAAATTTCGCCGATGCTTTTTAAACCAGTGTACCCGTTCCAAAAAATGTATAGGAGTCCTAAGGTCCAAATTATCGATAAATTGTTTGCCTGAAAATTTAAGTATTCGCGTAAATAAAGCAGGTCACAAGTTATTTCCTTTACTTCCTCATCTTGAGAGCTGCTTCGCCTAGTTGATAAGGTCAATCTATAATGCAGTTCCCTGAAATTAAAGATATTACAGAACTTATGTTCTGAGTGATTGCTCTTAGCAGCCATCCACTTCACTTAGATCTAAGTGTCCATAGTTTCCTCTTCCATCTCATCTCTTGTGCAATATAAATGGAAAAATATTCCTAAGGTTCCTCACAGAAACCACAAAAAATTTCTCGGGCTGATCCGTACTGGATCTCATTATTCAAAGAATTACAAACTTCTAAAAGTAAAATCATCTAAAAGTGGCACTCCATTGTTCCAAACAAATTCAATTGCCATTTAGTATCGAATATATGTATGTATGTACAACACTACCGCCACAACTTGCTGACGAACAGTTTTGATACACCGATAACTTTTCCTCAAGCTCAATAACTTTGCAAAGCCAAAAGGCAAACAACGAAACAAACTCGAAATCTGCAAGTCAATTTTCCATGTAATTAATTTTAAAAGCACACTAATGGAAAAATAATTCGCAAAGTAAAAGTGCAACATGCTGAGCACCCGCCAGCGCAGCCAGGTGTTAAGCAACTTTGCGCCACAAAGTGAAAAACTCAAAAACACATAAACAGCGCGCAGCTAACAGCCGTGAAGTAGGCAAGCAAAGCGAGGCGGATATGCTGTAGCGGCAGTTGCATTTACAAAGCTTTGTATAGTTAGTAGTAGGCAAGCTAGCAAAAAAACAAACAAACAAATAAGCAACAAAGCAAACGAAGGCAAAGCAAAGCAATGCAATGCAATGCAAAGTTTCCATTGCATATTTGTTGGCCCTGAAATCATTTCTATTACAGTTATACAGTTGTTTTTTTCGAACTTTCCTGTTACCTACATTTCTGCGCGAACGTCATTTTAAGCGGTAAATTGCTGCAACACCCGCAACAACTACAGCCGGAAAATAAATAAGCGCATAGCAATAACAAAGTAAAATACAAACATGTGGATTAAAGGGGAAGCGAGCGAGCGTCACAAAAGGAAAGCTTATATAAGTAAGGAGTACATACATATGTATATTAGGGTGGTCCAAAATAAGTAAAGTGGGAATTTTAATGCTCTCACCCCCTAGCATTGTTCTATTTCGAAAAAAGTATACCCCTATTGATTTATTTTGAAATCAAAAAATATTTAGAGCTCGCTCAAATTCTCCCATGTATTTTGTATGGGGAAAAAACAACTTTTCGAGGAAATAGTATGGAATTCTCGAAACTCAATATTTTACGATAAGAAAACTATGGTTGGCTTCCAATAAAAATATCCAATTGTTTATTTAACCATTTTGTAATATTAAAGATTTTTATGGGGGGACCCATTGCATTTTTCGGGGTTTTTATGGGTTTTTGGTTAAATAAACAATTAGGTATTATTATTGGGAACCTCCTGCAGAGAAACAGACTTTTCCGATAGAGAAATATTGATTTTTTAAAACTCTATACCATTTTTAAGAAAAGTTGTTTTTTCCCCATATAAAATGCATGGAAAACTTTGGGCGCTTTGAGCGACCTCTAAATATTTTTTGATTTCAAAATAAAAAGAATGGCGGTATACTTTTTTTCGGTATAGCACAATCCTAGGGGATGAGAGCATACAAATTTCTACTATACTTTTTCACATGCATTTTTGGACCACCCTAGTGTACGTACTAGGGTGCTGCAATCGGTTTCTGCAAACTGGTTTCAACCGGTTTTTGTACTTTTTGAGAACCGACCATACAAGATTTTTAAAATCGAATGAACTGTTTTATTTACATATATACGATAAATATAAGTCGAACATATTTTTAGGCTTATTATTTATTTATTATTTAAAAAATAAGCCTAAAAATATGTGCCGTCATAACTATAAAAAAAATACAGTCAGGGTAAAATAAATGAACCACCTGACGTTTTGACGATTTTTAATATTTATATTTTCCATCCCAAATTTTTGTTTTTTTCTTATAAAAATTTAGTTCGCAAAAGAATAAATTTTTTAATTGCATTCAGAACTCGGGAAAATGCAAGAAATACCAAAAAAAGGGTGCATTCCAAAACGTCAAAATACAAAGCATCAGTCTCTTTTATTTGTAAACCTCATTCGATTGTGATGCCAAATGTGCGCAACCATGTTTAGACGCTAATTTTCAACTAGGTTGCCCAAGTTGGACTTTTTCTCCTAGTGCGGTTTAGAAATAAAAGAGACTGATGCTTTATATTTTGACGTTTTGGAATGCAGCCAAAATTATAAAAATTTTAAATTTTTCAGCTCGATTTCATAGAACAGTTTTGAGTATGCAGTTTTGTGACTCATTTTTAGTATAATAAAGTGCATGTTTCAAGTCGCTAAAATTTACCGATGACTTGTGAGAACTTTTTTTGTCGGAGGTGTTACGAATTTTCTCCCATATACCGCATGAACAAAATTAATTTTTATATGGAAGAAAGTTTTGTAATTTTTAGCAACTTTAAACATGAACTTTATTATGCTAAAATTTAATGGGCTACAAAATCGAATTAAAAAATTGTAAATTTTAATGAAAATTTTTGGTATTTCTTGCATTTTCCCCGAGTCCTGTATGAAGTTTAAAAAATTTATTCTTGCTTTACTTTGCTTAAAGTTTATATGGTACAAATTTTTAGGCTTATTTTTTAACATACGAATCCGAACTCTAACGATAATATAAAAATCAATTATTCTTGTTGTTGAAAATGCAACTAGAAAATGTTTATTACAAAAATTTATAATCTATTTGAATACTGTAAAACTTTGCACTGTAAGAAATTACTTCAAAAATAAAAGGAAACCCGAACGAAAATCTTTCACTATGTTTTTGTTGTAGCAGCTAAAGTTTGCCTAAATACGAGAATCGACTACATGTTGTCTTCATTCTTAACTAACAGAAGGCTTAGAAAAAGAGCAGATTCGATGGATTTGGGCTGTGGAGAGAGCTGATGTGAGTGGGCATTTGAAGAGGCGGTTAGTGTCGTCGTTAAAATGTTCCAGAAAATTATACGCCGAAAAATTTCACTAAGAGTAAAAGTACACAGAAAACAAAAAAAAAACAAATATGTCTCCCTGAAATTTGCAACAGCTTTCTCTCTCTCTTTCCGCAATTATTTATGCAATTCATGAGATTTCGCACTTGTAATCCAAAACACTTCAAAATTATTTGGTCTTGCTGATTTCGAGATTAAACTATATACCAATTTTTTAGCAGCGAGTGTTACTGTAGAAGTATTTGAAAATGCACAACCGGTTTTTTTTTAATTACCATTTTTCGAAAATGTAACTCGAAAACCGATTTTCGAAAGAAGGCGAATAATCGAACACCCTAATGCAGACATACGTAAGCAAATATGCATATGTATTTGTATTTATGTAGAACCATGGCAGTACCTAGTGCAATGCAAAGCTAAAGCCGCCAGCCATTTATGCAACGGCAAAGTTTCGTGTCGGATATTTTGCATGAGTGATGCCGTGATGGGCGCACAAAAAGCGTGTGACTCGATTGAAGTTGCAGCAGCATTTTGCAAAGGGAGCAGAGAGCGCAAGGGTGCAGGCTGTTTGCTGCTGCTGGTTCAAGGCTCGCACGAAGGCTGTTTGCCTTGCAGCGCTGCAGTAAATAAAAATCTTTTGTGCACACATACCTTTACAAATGTACATATACATACATATGTTTGTATGCATATGTGTTTTTAGGCGCAGTAACACCTGCCAGCTAAGGCTGACTTTGTTTTGTTGATTATGCGCTTAGGCTTTGCATATTTTTAGGTGTTTTTGCCTTCAGTACATACGTTCATATATACATACATATGTATGTATGTAATACAAGGCTGTTCAGCGCTTACGTGAGACGGAAATTGGCATATGTACTATATTTGTTTATGTGTGCATGTGTGGTAAAAGTGTTGAGCGTTGATTATGAATTCATTCGTCAACGTCAACTTTGTGTAAATATTAAAAAAATGCATAGCAGTTTCTGCTGCTTTTGCTTTATGCAATGTAGCATGACTTTAGGCGTCTAAATGTTTATACTTACATATTGTTACGATTATCCTCGAAACCTTGAGGGATTACCCAAATATACTCG
>NW_023468691.1:0-5792 GCF_013731165.1 Rhagoletis pomonella | reverse complement strand
CAGCAACCAAAACATTCCTATTGAAGATTATCAGCAACCAAAACATTCCTATTGAAGATTATCAGCAACCAATAAAGAAAAGAAACCAGAGCCTATAAATAGAGGATTAAGCATAGAAATAAGTTAGTCTTCTATTGTACTGAAGCATATGAACTTCAGGTTAGAATTGATTTAAGTACATCTTGGTACCAATAAAATTATATTTATTTATGTACATCGAGAGTATGAATTTAACTGGGGGCTCAATAAGTGAATAATAAAAGGAACTCCTAAAAAATCAAATTCCACACGTCCTGAAAAAGAGGACAAGGATAACCAAAAATAAAACTGGACCGCTTCCGAAAAAAGCGATTACAAGTGTTTGATCAAGGCACAGGAATCATTATGGAAGCAAGGGTAGTAACCTTGGAACAAGCTTATGCCGCTGTGGAAGCACAATTAGCCCAGCTGCAGCAAGCGCAAGTACCTGAAATCGAAGAATTCCAACCGATAAGTTCCAGGATAAACAATGCAAATGAAATAAATTTGAGACTCTTCGAACGGCTACCAGTGTTCAACGGAGACACATCCAAATACAGGACATGGAGGGCAACCATCATATCAGCAATGAGTCCCATAGAAGCCTTTCGAGATACCAAACCATATTACGATGCATTATTTATAATACGTCGCACGAAGATCGAAGGAGAACCAGCAACTCTTCTACAGAATCATGTCACAGTATTTCACTTACAAGCAATACTCAATCGCCTAGATTACAGCTACGCCGATACTAGAAGCTATAACGCCCTCATAGAGGAAATGAAAAGATAAATACAAGGAAGACAGACGCTATCCGAATTCCACAGCAAGATCTGTCAAATCTTTAATTTAGCAATGACTAAATGCGAAATTGATTACTCAGGGAATACTCACTCTCTTCAGCAGGTCACAAAAGAAATGGCCATAGATTGCTTCCGCAATGGCATAAATGATGAATTTACTCAACACACATTATATGCAGCAAAACCAAGAGATTTAGAAAGTGCATACGCAATTGCCACGGAGATTCTTTATAAAAGGCAGAACAATCCGATACGACGAGAAGCTTATAACTACCCCAAACACCCACAAAACGAACGGAAGTATCAACCAGGAGTTCAACCTATTCCCCACATGGAAAGATCAAACCCGACACCAATGGACGTGGATACATCAATAGGAAGATTCCGGCAACCCACGAATAATCAGCATCAACATCAGCAATCGTATCAACAGAATCCCTTCAGAAACAACTATGAACGACAAAGAGCAGGATACGCACCTTTCAATCCCAATAGAGGAGAACCATTTAAACGAAACCACCAACCAACGTCATCCAGATATAATATAGCACCACAGAAACTACAAAGGATCAACCAAATTACGGATAATAATAGTGATCAGTCATTAAGGGTAAATATAGATGAAAGCGAATTTGAAAATAGAGCTACTTTTTTAGACGAGTAAATAATCTGCCCTGTCTTCAGATTATTTTACATGATAACAAAAAACTATTAGTTTTAATAGACACAGGTTCGACATTAAATTATATTAGGAAAAATATTCCAAATGGAAAGACCTTCCCAGTTAAACAATTTGTTAGTAGAACTCTGAATGGTTCAAACACAATAAACTCAGCCAAGAAGATTAGAATGCTAGGACAAGAATTAATATTTTTTGAAATCGAAGAATTAAAAGAATTTGATATGATATTAGGAGAACAATCCTTGAGAGAAATGAAAGCTAAGATAGATCTGTTCGAATATAAAATGATGTATGTCAGGAGAACAGAACAGAAGAAAAAAGAAATGGATGTCAGTCAAGTAAATTTCACAATAGATGAGAGCAAATATAAAAAAGAAGTTGAAGAAATTATGAGAATTAATGAGGAAACAAATCCTATTTTACCATTTACAACAACAATTGAAGCGAGGATCCGCACTAAAACTCAAGAGCCGATATGGACGAAACAGTACCCTTACCCCTTTTCAGACAATAATTTTATAAATAAAGAAATAAATAAAATGCTAGAGAATAATATAATTAAACCCAGTAAAAGTCCCTATAACTCACCCGTATGGACAGTACCAAAGAAAGGAACTGACGAGTTAGGAAACCCTAAGAGAAGAATGGTCATAGACTTCCAGAAATTGAATAGCGAAACCATTACCGATAGATATCCCATACCCGATGTCAACATGACAATACAGAATTTAGGTAAAGCAACTTTTTTTACAACCCTAGGTTTGGAGGCAGGTTTCCATCAGATAAAAATCAAGGAGTCAGACACCGAAAAGACAGCCTTTAGCATAAACGGAGCAAAATATGAATTCTTAAGGCTGCCGTTTGGACTAAAGAACGCACCTTCAATATTTCAAAGATGCGTAGATGACATATTAAGGAATTACATAGGAAAATTCGTGCATGTATATATAGACGATGTGTTAATATATTCATCCTCACACGATGAACATATGGAACACATAAGAATTGTTATAAATGCACTGCGTCAAGCAAATATGAAGATTTCATACGAAAAATCTCATTTTTTCAAAGACAGCACTGAATATTTAGGACATATTATTAAACATAACAGAATAACCGTAGACCCACAAAAAATTGAGACCATAAAAAATTACCCGGTGCCTATGAATCTGAAAGAATTAAGATAATTTTTAGGACTAGCAGGATATTATAGAAAAGTCATCAAAGACTACGCCAAGATTACTAAACCCCTAACATTGTTTTTAAGAGGAGAAAACGGTCTCGTAAAGAAAAATCAAAGTGAAAGAATGCAAATAAAATTAGATGAGGAAGCCATAAAAGCGATGAATATATTAAAAAAGGAATTACAAGCACAAGTCGAACTCGTTCAACCCGATTTCAATAAACCCTTTGATTTAACCACGGACGCAAGTAATTTTGCCATAGGAGCTGTGTTATCCCAAGGTAGAAATCCCATTTGTTTTATATCCAGAACACTAAGCGAGACGGAACAAAAATATAGCACGAACGAAAAAGAGTTATTAGCCATAATTTGGGCACTACAAAAACTCAGGAACTATTTATATGGACGATCAGACCTTACAATCTACACGGATCATCAGTCCTTAACCTACTCTATTTCAGGGAAGAACCCTAATAATAAACTAAAAAGGTGGAAAAACCAAACAGAAGAATACGGTGCCAAATTGGTATACAAACCAGGTTCTCAAAACATAGTTGCAGACGCACTAAGTCGGCAACAAATTAATCAATTAACCGACTCAGAATCGCAGCACTCTCAACTCAGCTCACCCACTGAAACCATAAGAAGGGTAGGCACTAGCTTAAACCATTTTAATAATCAAATTACTATCCAAACTAACAATGGATTAGTAAGAATAGAAATTAAAAATATATTCGGAAAATTTAGACATACCATATACTTCACCACTATAGAACAATTGATAAGTGATATTAAAGGCGTATTACACCCAAACAATATTAACGCCATAATCACTACAGAAGAAATTCTATATCAAATAAAAACCACACTAGTACAAACTTTCCCAACAACTAATTTTGTAATAGCAAATACATTAGTCAGAGACATCACTGACGAAAATGAACAGAATGAGATAGTTGAACAAATACACAGAAGAGCACATAGAAATTATAGAAATAATATAAGAGAACTCTCTGAGAGCTATTACTGGCCTAACATGCAAGATATGGCAAAGAAGGCAGCACAAATATGTGAGATATGTAAAAAATTTAAATACGACAGACGACCGAATAAATTACTTTACGGAAAAACACCAATAACAAATGAAGTAGGTACACATTTACACATGGATACATTTTTTATGGACAACCAAATATATATAACTACAGTAGACAGATACTCAAAATTCTGCTATATAAGAAAAATACCAGATAGGAAAAACACATACATATATTTGAATGAAATACTATCACAAATATTCCCATACGCAACGAACCTAACAACCGATAACGACCCGACATACGTTAATGTAGTAGCAAAATCTGTATACGATCGACTACATATACAGCACACAGCAGTGCCACCACAACATTCGACAACGAACGGTCAAGTAGAGCGGACGTAAAACACAATAGTGGAGCTAACTAACCTACTAGTAAAGGAAACCAAAGGCAAACACGAAGAGGTAATATTCGAAGCAGTACGACAGTACAATAAAACCATTCACTCGGTCACACATAAACCCGAGGACGTGTTTTTCAACAGAGGAGGATACGACTATAAAGTCATCAGAAATAGAATTCAATATAATCAAGAAAGAGATATCACCCAACAGAAGGCACCGAACAAACAAATTACTTACAAGAAATGAGATATTATTTACGTTAAGAGAAGCCGAAGAAATAAAAAACACGATAGATTCATGAAAAAAATAATTGAACAGGATAACGGTAGAACAGTCACAACAACTGATAATAGAATAATACACAAAGATAACATCCGTACGAACTAGAAATGATACTCATAATAATAATAATCTTGCTGTGCATAAACAGAATTAGTTCAGACACAAATATTACAAACCTGAAAGGAAAGGATCATATATTAATAGAAACGAATCCAGCTTTTATATTTGATAGCTACGATTATTTATATCATATTACAAATTTAACTGGAATATTAACACCATACCAAAATATATTAAACTCAAAATATAATTTAGATTCAAATCCTGAAATGAAAATATTACACCAAAAAATTGAAATATTAATAAAACAGATAAATCCAGTTAATAGATTTAGAAGAGGATTAAACGCATTAGGGACAATATTAAAATGGATAACGGGCACGCCAGACCACGATGATGAATTAGAGATACAGACAAGAATCAATCAATTAATTGAGGGACATAATAAACAAAAAATAATAAATAGCAATTTCGAAAAAATGTTAAAAAAATTAAACCCTAAGGATTTCTCTGAAAAATTAATACTCACAGAAGTCTACAATGAACTAAATACTCTCCTAACTACAATTAATTTAGCAAAAAATAACAACTTCCTGTCAACTACATTAGACTTAGAAGAAATCACAGAAATCATTGCGAAAGAAAAAACAAATGTTTTAACCATAAATATTTTAGAATATGCAGAAATTAAAATTGTTAAATTCAAACAAAACTTTGTAACAGTTTACAAATACCCAAAAATCAAAGAAAAATGTGAACAATTCTACATCCACTCATTAGCTTCAAAAAAAGGAAAATTAATTATGGATAAAAATATATAAATGTAAAGATTTTATAGATCAAACTATATGTAAGCAGAATAAAAGGGACGAATGTACAATACAAATATTAGAGAAAAATAATGCTCAATGTAAAATGATAAAAGAAAAGAATCCACCCTTTATTAATTATGGTAACGGAAACATTATTATTAGCGGATTAAATATATTAAACAACGAGATTTTAGATGGAGATTTTTCAATTTATTTCAAAACCAATATAACATTAAATAATGAAGAATATATAAACATTAAGGAAACTATGGTAAAAATACTCCATAAAAAGCATAAAGAAAATTTAGATATATTAGAATACTTAGAATCTCAATCAGAATACAAGTTCAATAATCTAGACGAAATATCATCCATATTTGTACCAATTGAACAAAATCCAATTAAGGCTACATTTATAACTATATTAATTATAACCCTATTAATCACAATAACCAAACTATTATTAGAATTTAGAGTAAAGAGAAGGAATATACTTTATCAAAGA
>NW_023468690.1:0-5792 GCF_013731165.1 Rhagoletis pomonella | reverse complement strand
CTATAATGGATAAAAAGTAAGTCAATTGAACTGGAAGTTGTAAAAAAAATTGTGAAATATACATATGCATGTATGTGTCTGAGTTACAGATCAAAAATTATAAGCAACAAAAGGCAACTTGCGCGGTTGGTCGTACTGATGCAGGAGAGTGAAGACATAGGCAAAGGAATTTCCGGAAAGAGTAGGGTAGGAAGTTTATTAATGAGGAAAACAGCTTTTCCTGCAAATCATGTAAAGGCTTAAAACCGTGAAGCATCGGGAACGCAACTTCTATTCATAAAACTCGCACATGTACATACACCTTCCAAGTCCAAGGGGTTCGACGAATCTCGCAATTCCCTCCTTGCTTTAGCCAACTCTACTAATCTATTAGCTTCCGCATCATCTTCCTCATCACTAAACCATATTTCAACTGTGTCCATTTTTTTAATTTTATAATAAAAGCAATTATTTTAAAAATGATGTAAATAAAACACTCAAGAAACAAATGTAAACAAACAAACAGCTGTTTACAATTCTGTCAACCATTCACAATAGTACAAATTTTTATCGATCAAGTTACACAATAGCAAAATAAAAGATGATCGACTCGATCGACAAATTTCTATTCTACTGCCAGTCGACACTCGCAATAGGGGCCACTATATTTGGCTCATAAGGGGTATTCTCTGAGTCTTGCAAAGGCCTTGCATGGCGCACATATTGCACGGATTGCACGGTTAAAACCGGTTTTCGTATGGGACAGCTTTGCAAACCGTACAATCCGTGCAACGTGCAAGGGCTTTGCAAGACTCAGAGAATACCCCTATAGTTTCGTGAGTATATCCAGAGAACTTAGATAGATAGAGAAGGTGCAAATTTTTGGAACGTAAAATTGTTGGGCTGAAAAATAAATCCATGGAATATCACCACAGCGCGATTAACATTTCAAGAAGAGTTAACAGAGAAAAATGTAAATTTCTGTTATGATAATGTTATATTTGTTGCAAGTGTCTGGCTATCTGTTGCTTGGTTGCAGGTGAATGCAGAAACGTATTCATGTATATTTTTTTTTATAAAATTAAATAAATTAAAATAGTTAAATTATATTAAATGTACTTTTATATTAGTTAGAATTACTGATTTGCATTTCTGCAAAACCATTTGTTAAATATAATTTATTCAGTAGTTAATGTTGCTAAAAACTTAAAAAGCATCTGTTCAAGATCGCTTCTTGTACGAGTATTATATTATGTAAATAGTAAAGGTAGTAGTGCACTTTAGCGAAGGTAGGTCAAAATGGACGTAAAAAGTTCGAGAGTGGTATCAATCGACGCGTCTTAACGCCAATAATAACAATCCGAGAGAGGAAGTTAAGATTTTTAATTCATTGAAAAGTTATTTGCAAAAAACACTTGCACTTTCCGCCTACGCAGAAAGGTGTTCTCTGCAAAAGGTGTTCACCCCCCTTCTTTGGAACACAGAAAGGAGAATTCTACTGCCTGAGGGTTATAATTCCTAAGCGCGGCCGAAGACCGCCTACGCAGAAAGGTGTTCGATGCACAAAAACATTTTTAATAGAGTGGCAGCAGCCATTTAGTTCCATTTTATTTTTAATAGAGTGGCAACACTAGTTTTTCTCCATGTTATTTATATTAACTACCCAAGATTGTTGTGCGGATTTACATCATCGGAATATTGCTATTAAATACAGAATTTCGTGAAAGTGTACACTTAAAACATCACAAATGTATAAAAACTATTAAACCGTTTAAATTAAGTTCATTTCTTCCTTTCATTTGTGTGAAATTCATCGAAACATAGTGCGGAAAGTGCAAGTGTTTTTTGCAAATAACTTTTCAATTAATTAAAAATCTTAATTTCCTGTCTCGGATTGTTATTTTTGGCGTTAAGACGCGTCGATTGATACCCCTCTCGAATTTTTTCCGTCCATTTTGACCTACCTTCGCTAAAGTGCACTTTTACCACAAAAAAATGTATAAAGCAATGTGTTTGTTAACTTCAAAGTTGTTTTTGACTTTTACTGCAATACTCGTAGATATTATTTGTAAATAATAGTTCTGGAGTCAAATGCAAATCCATTTCCCAGGCATGCGCATATGGATGCTTGTAGTACATACAGATGCGATCAACTAATTAGCAACGAAATTCAAAATGATATTGTTTACAAATTATGTTTATTTATTTATTTTTAATAATTTCCTTTAAAATATAATTCAATCTGTAACAGAAACCACAATAATAAAAGTTTAAAAGCTTGCACAAATTGAAAAATAATAAATCAAACTTCAAAAAATTGTTATAAAAATAACAAAATTTTTAATTAGAATATTTAGAAAATTTTCGGGTATGCAGTATTGTAGTCCATTCAATTATAGTATATGAAAGTCCCAGCTTCTAGTCGTTAAAAATTACCGTTGATTTTTTAGAATTTTTTTGTGGAGGGTTATTCGCATTTTCTTCCATATAACACATGAACAAATTTTTTTTTGTATGGGAAAAAACAGCAACACCCCAATAAAAAAAAAATCTAAAAAATCAACGGTAATTTTTAACAACTTGAAACTTGCACTTTCTTATAATATAATTGAGTGGACTACAATACTGCATACCCGAAAATATATTAAATATTCAAAAAAAAAAAAATTTGGATGACCATTTCTTGAAGGTTGATTCATTTTTTTGCAATTTGTGCAAGCTTTTAAACTTTTATTATTGTGGTTTCTGTTCCAGATTGAATTATATTTTAAATGAAAATCATTAAAAATAAATAAACATAATTTGTTGATGGCAGCTGAATGTATGTATGTATGTACTTACATATGTAAATATGTACCCCATACACATACTCCAAAATCATTTATTGATAACGTTCTTGCACCTGCACATAATATTACATATATGTAAGTACATGCTAACTTTCTTCTTATTTGGAGCTGACAAACTTTAACTTAAGAGTCGACTTTATTTCGTCTACTAATATGCCCCAATAGTTTTGGAGTCAAATGAAAACGCATTTCCCACGCATACATATATGTATCTATATGTACTACATGCTCCATTAATTGACAACGTTTTTGCATGCATATATAAGTACATCCATACATACGTGCATATTGCTGTCTAAGTACCACGCACATATGTATATACAAACGTACATATGTACAACTCACGGCAGCATACATACACACATACATAATTACGCGCATATTCAAATACAACAATAACTATTTCATTCATAAACGCATGCGCATATTTCTCAAGGCCAAGTAAATTCATTCATAAAAACAACCGCAGCACATCTCCCCGCAAATTCATCACCAACAAGCGCAACTTTGTCAGTCCGACACAAAAATTCTAAAATCTTAAAATGAAGAAATCTCGGCCAGCCAAGTGAAAAGTGGCAATTATTTCTCTATAACCAGTAAAATAAGTTATCTCGAATCTTGGCAATTTTTGGTAATTTTTGACAAAACACTATTTCTCTGTTCCATACCAATATTTCAATCATTAACTAGTATTTTAAAGTGTCGTTTTAATAAACATTAAATAAAAGTGTACGTTTTCTGCAGGAAAATACATTAATTTTTTTTAATAAAATCAAAACTTCTAAAATCACAAACATATGTGGTTTTATCGGAAGTTCACAGATGTAACGTGGCAACTTAGCTCGTTTTCACATTTTTCGGTTCGAAATTGTAAAATTTTTGTCCATGACGCGCCACGATTTTTGTACAGGTGGGTTAATGTGCCTTGAACACCATTTACATATATACAAAAAAATTATTTTATTTATTAAATTTTAATATTAAAAATTTCTATACTTCAAAGCGTTTATAAAAGTATATTTACATATATGCACGGACGATTTTTAATATTTTTCATCCGTAAGCAAATCTTCAGTACCATAAAAGATTCAAACACATCAAAGTACAAGCAATGCAATGTCCAAGCTAGTGCTACTCCACTGTACATGTGTATATGAATGTATGCATGTATGCGTGTAAAAAATGTCAATTCCAGTTGGTTTTTAACCCATTTTACGGACATAGTTTTTTTGGTTTCAGCTGGTTCCAACTGTTAATGAAGCACAATTTTTCTGGTTAATCTTGATGAAAGTTACATGTATCGTCGAGAACATGGTTACATGCAGAATTTTAAATTAATTAATATTCTTCTCCATATAAAATGTACGAGTATGGCTTTATTAAATGTAAACTTATGCGAAAACCTAAATATTTCGTCAACCAAGGGTTAATTTTGGTGGCGTCGTGGCAATTCGCAGAAATTTAATAATTTGTCTGGGGTTTAGGATGGCGAGGGGAAGACGAAAGCAGAACAATCGTACATATTTATGCACATATTTACATTTATAAATGCACACATATTTATGCGTTTGTCTCCTTGGACGGATGAAAAATTTCATATATGTATGTAGTGATTTAGAGATTGCCGATTTAGAATGTGCCGTGGCGTGTACGCTAGAGGCGATGCGACTTTTTGGCGTCTCGCCGTTTGTCTTGGTTCAAATCCCGGACGGACCAAGTAATAAATTTTATTAGTAATAAATTTTATTAGTAATAAATTTTATTTTTATTTTTTTTTAATTGTCATATCCATATTCGATTTTAAATTTTACTATTAGCTTTATTTAAAATAATATAAATGGATATGTAGGTACAAACGCATGCATAATTTCACATAATCGCTCAAATTTGCCAAAAGTTACTGAAAGCTTTATTGTAAATGTTTTCACTAAAATATTAGTTATTGGAATTAAAATTTTATGCGAATCCAATTTTTGTTCCCATTTTTAGAAAGCGCAAGTATCTATATGTTCGTGCCACAAAAATTATTTCATAAGTAGTTAATTTTAAACACAAATATGTATGTACACTGGCAAAGTGAGTGCATCCTGTTTTTTGTTTAATATTTGCAATGTTTTTAAGTTAAACTTTTATTTTATTTTCGACGGGAATTGCGGTTTTATGCATATAGCAAGTGCAATTTGTAAAAAATAGCGCTATTTTTTTTTATTTGTTTGCAAACGGTCATGCGCATTTTATTCTACAAGAAATTCCCTTTTATTTGGTAAAAAGTTCAAAAAGCCCTCAGCAATAAATAATTATTAAAAATCAACCGGATTTTTTAGCCGCTTAAAACTTGATCTTGTTCCACTAGAATTAAAAAACCGATTTATCTGCGTACTCAAAATTTTTCTAAAAATTCAGATTAAACAGGTCAAAATTTAGACGAGAATTCGTTGAATTTTTCTATGCTTTGTGTAAAGTTTGAAAGTTTGACTTATGTA
Organism: Rhagoletis pomonella; assembly: GCF_013731165.1. Lineage (NCBI taxonomy): Eukaryota > Metazoa > Arthropoda > Insecta > Diptera > Tephritidae > Rhagoletis > Rhagoletis pomonella. Next base: position 481 of record NW_023468690.1, on the reverse strand, counting down.
GTTTTAATTAAAGCATGAACCACATTTTTATAAAAAGATAATAAAAAAAATTTAATTGAAAATCATTGCAAATATTAAGCAAAAAACTCCATGCACTCACTTTTGATTGCCAGTCTATGTATGTGTGTAAACTTTATGCCAAACTATCATTATTTTAAATTGTATTTGCATCTTCATAAAAGGAGAACAAGATAAAAAATTTAACAAAAATTACAAATTAATGAAAATTATGTGAAGATTTACCATATTTTCGTTTATTTGCTCACAAAGAAGAACATCACATTTCATGTTGCTCAACATTGTATTATGTTATCAACATTAAATTCAACAGAATTTTTACATTCCGACTTGAACTTTTCTAACGCTGTTAATTTTTCGTCCGCGAATAGTTTCCACTTTCAGTTTGCACCTTCTCTATCTATCTAAGTTCTCTGGTATATCGATTCTTTCGTGTGGTTTGAAATTTTTTTGTTTTCGTCGC
>NW_023468689.1:702-5793 GCF_013731165.1 Rhagoletis pomonella | reverse complement strand
ATGTGTGGAGAGGATCACTTGGAACGCATCTACGATGGTCTACGTGTGGAGTATCGTCTCTTCGTCAAGCGAGGGGAGTTTAAAACGATCGAGGAGCTGATGGATCTCACCGACGAATTTGAGCTTCTGAAGGGCGAAGAGGCCAGAAACAGCCGACAAGCAGCACACAGCCTAGCTCCCCTAGAAGAAAGGTACAGCAGAGAGGAATCCTGCTGGCGTTGCAAAGGACGCGGCCACCTCCGCTTCCGATGCCGAAGGACAAAAAGGCTGTTCTGCTCTAGATGCGGCCGAGATAACGTCCTCTCCCGGGATTGTCCGTGCAACACTGCCACCGCTAAGCCGCCCCGCAAAATACGCAGCACCGGAACAGCTCCGATCGCCGCCGTCCCTGTAGACACTAACACCCAACAAGGAGGAAAAGCAGATGGTCGCTACTACATCAATGTGAGCGTAGAAGGTATGAGCGTACGGGCACTATTGGACACCGGCGCAACGCTCACCTACATTGACGAGTCCATACGTCAACACCTGGAAGAGAGGAAAATCCAGCATCGACCCAATCACCGAAACGTACAACTGGCCGATCAAACATGCGTCTCCAGCTTGTACACTTATCCAGTAAGGATAATGTACAACAAGCGAGCCACAACCACCCTGGCTTCGGCACTCCCAAATCTTGCCGAACGCATGATCCTGGGGATGGATTTCCTTAGGGACAGAGAGGCCATCCTTACCCTGGACGGACAACCACTGCCCGCACCCACCCCGCGAACAACGGATGCACCCGCCCAGCTATACACATTAACCGAGAGAGAACATCTGAACGGAGAACAGAATAAGCAGCTGGCCGAATTCCTGGCACACCACCAGCAGACCTTCAGTGGGATTAACGGACCAAGCACCGCCGCTGAACATGTGATCACCCTTAAGCATAACCGGCCGCTGAAACAGCGTTACTACCCCCGCAATCCAGCCATGCAACAGGTGATCAATGCTGAAGTCGATGAGCTATTGGCAGCTAAGCGGATCGAACCATCAAAGAGCGCGTACAGCTCGCCGATTGTCCTGGTTCGTAAGAAGCAAGGAAGTTGGAGGATGTGCATAGACTACCGCCAGCTCAACGCCGCCAGCGAACAAGACGCATACCCGCTGCCCCAGATTGGAGCGATCCTCGACCAGCTCAGAGAAGCGAAGTACATATCCACGATTGATTTGAAGAATGGGTACTAGCAGATACCCCTAGCCAAAGGATCACGGCCGTACACCGCCTTCACCGTCCCAGGGAGAGGGCTGTTCCAGTGGAGAGTCATGCCGTTCGGGTTACACTCCGCGCCAGCGACATTCCAGCGCGCTCTCGACGCGATCCTCGGCCCCGAGCTACAGCCGAAAGTATTCGCGTATCTAGACGACATAATCATCCTGGGGGACACCTTCGAGGAACATATGAGCAATCTACGCGAAGTGTTCGAGCGACTCCAAAGGAAGAGGATGCAGGTGAACTTCGACAAATGTAGCTTTGTGCAGCAGAGGCTCCACTACCTCGGCCACATTGTTAGTTCAGAGGGGATACACACTGATCCTGCAAAAATATCTGCCGTACGAGAGATGCCAGCGCCTCAGAATATCCGAGAGCTTCGTCGATTCCTCGGTCTTGCATCATGGTACCGTCGCTTCGTCGCCGATTTCTCCACAGTTGCGGCACCACTCAACCAATTACTGAAGAAAGGCCAGGCATTAAAACAAAAACTGACGACCGCGCCAGTACTCTGCTGCCCCGACTTCAACCGCCCCTTCTTCCTCCAGACCGACGCCAGCGGAGAAGGACTCGGAGTGGTCCTGTTTCAACGCCACTCCGACCACGAGAGAGTCGTAGCGTATGCCAGCCGAAGCCTGAACGACCTGGAGAAGCGTTATTCAGCCACCGAACAAGAGTGCCTCGCCGTGCTGTGGGGAATCCGCAAGATGAGACCGTACCTGGAAGGATACCACTTCACGGTAATTACCGACCATCACTCATTGAAGTGGCTACACTCGCTGCAGAACCCATCCGGACGACTGGCGAGATGGGCGCTCCAACAGTACAATTTTGACATCGAATATCGAAAGGGAGCGCTGAACGTAGTAGCAGACGCACTCTCACGATGTCCCCTGACAACAACCGATGATGGAGCAGACACACTCTACACCGTGGAAATCAGCACCAGCGATTGGTACGAAAGAAAACTAAAGACAGTACAGCAACAGCCTAGCCGCCACCCGGACTACCAAATCATCGACAATAGATTGTTCCGCCACATCGCGCCGCGCAACAAGCTCTCCCGTGCGCCTCAATGGAAGCTCTGCATCCCCACCAGTCGCAGACCAGATATCCTGCAAGAGGTACATGACGCCGCGGCAGCCGGACACCTAGGCGTCAAGAAAACTCTCAAACAAGCACAGCAGAACTACTACTGGCCTGGGATGTACCCTGACGTACTCAAGCACGTACGAAGGTGCCTGTCCTGCGCCGAGTACAAGGTGGAACAAAGACGACCAGCAGGATTAATGGCCACCATGCAGTGCTCGCAACCATGGGAAATCGTCACGGCCGACTTCGTAGGACCACTTCCACGCTCCAAACAAGGAAACACGTGCCTCCTCGTCCTGGTCGACAAATTTTCTAAATGGGTTGAGTTAGTTCCCGTTCGCCAAGCCACCACCGCCAACGTCATCAAGGCACTCCGGGAGAGAATCATTTACCGGTTTGGCTGCCCAGCCATCTTTCTCAGCGACAACGGAAAGCAGTTTGTGGGTAAAGCCCTAGCGGAATTTCTCAGCGAGCACCGCATAGAGCACAAATTCACCGCAGCCTACGCTCCCCATGAAAACCCGACCGAACGAACCAATCGGGTAGTTAAAACCATGATAGCACAGCGTTCAAGGACAGATCATCGTACCTGGGATCAGGAGCTTTCCCAGATCGCCTTTGCCATCAATACGGCCCAGCACGAATCAACGCGAGCATCCGCCGCGGAGATCAACTTCGGACGCAATCCAGCGGCGCCACGGCAGATGCGCACCGAAGGGGCAGTACCCGAGGAACATCCCATGGCATCCCCAGCCATCACCGAGCGATGGGCAGAGATAAAGGGGCACCTCGCCGCGGCGGCCAAACAGCAAAAACGGTACTACGACCTACGCAGACGGCCGTGGAAACCTAGAGTAGGAGAGAAGGTGATGAAGCGAGATCACCCCCTCTCCTCGGCTGCCGACAACTATGCTCAGAAGCTCGCGCCGAAATTCTCAGGCCCATATACGATCACCAAATACATCTCCTCCAACACGGTGACACTCGTAAGCCCCGAGCGGCCCGACAAACAACCAACGCACGCGCACCTGCAGGACCTGAAGCCGTTCAACACATAACAACAGAAACCCGTTCTCTATCTTATCATTTCAGATTACCCCGCCAGTCACGTCAGACACACCGAAGTGATGAGTCGCAGAAATCGCCACCCAGCTCCGCCGGATGAACCACAACGCGTCCAACCATGGCGTCCGCCGTTCGAAAGCGTACCCTGGCCACCCAACAAAGCCAGGATTCAGCGGGTCCAAATCTTTCGAGGGCCACCACTCCTGGCGGCAGCCGCCGCACCGGGCGAACCTCTTGGCGCAATCGTGGAAGCGCCCGCCAACAACGAGCGATCACCCAGCCCCGCCGGGCCACGAGCACCCGAATGCGAACCCAGCATCGTAGGCACGGAAACAGGCGGACCGCCAAACAATGGGGACACCGCCGAAAATAGCTACACCCCCGGCGAAGAAGTTAACCCCCCGGACGCGCGTGACCACGCGCTAGCACTGCTCGACGAGGAAATAAAAGACTTCGTCGATAACTTCCGACTGAAACGGCCAAAAGTCACAAATAGAACGCGGTGGATGGTCAAATATAAAAACCGAACTGTCCTAGTGTCACGCCACGGCCCTGATCGCGCCAGCGTAAGGTATCGCGGACTGCGGTACAACGTAACATTCTGCGACTGAGCAACAACCTCCAGGATAAACTATACATTCCGTAGAAATCATGATTTTGTTAATAAAATAAAAAAAATAAAAAAAATAAAAAAAAATATATATAAATAAATAAATGAAATGAAATATACAATAGAGATAATAATAATAAGTTCAATCATGTTTAATATCCATACCTACTACACTTATACTCATAAACATACACATAGATAGCTTAGGAATAGCATACCATGTAAGATCCTTTTGTTAAATAAAGCAATATTACAAACGGGACGCACACACACCGGCCGAGCCACCGTACGCCGTACGGTGGTAAATTATACCTAGGCTCTGCCTAAAGGTAGTGAAGGTCCATAGGACCAAAACCAGGGTTCGTATTTGCACACACATGCTCTGCTCACACACACGCCAGAAACACATTCAACTTGTACTCACTGCTCATACACATGTGTGTGCATAAGTGGAAAACAAACTCTGCTCACAGAAAAGTGTGTGCTGTTTGTTATTAAGCACATGCACATGTGTGTGAGCCGATTTTGTACAAATTTCAGCCCATGCACATGCACATAATATATTTTTAAAAGAATTTGTTTATTAAACGTTATTTTTTGAAAGACAATTCAATAACAAGTGAGGTGTTGTTTGTTTTTTATGTCAGAAAACATATTAAAAAATTATTTTATGATTTGAGATAGAAATCGAAGTGTATAAGTTTCTCTACGCAAAGCACACACATGTGCGTGTGCTTTATATTAATAAAAATAAAGTACACACATGTGCCCGTGCTTTTTACCAAACAGCACACACATGTGATTTGAGCAAGTTTTTAAATTTTTATATGCACAGCACACGTGCGTGAGCGTAAAATGTTAGGATGTGCTGCGCATGTGTGTGCAAATACGAACCCTGACCAAAACTCTAGAATGCCGCAACCTTTCGTCCGCCAAAGTAGGGGGGGGGGTTGTAACGTAGAAATTCACTACGAAACAATAGTACACAGCACGTTGAAGTACATACGCACCCCACCGTACATACATATCCCACTATACATACATACAGACACCACTGTACACACATAAC
>NW_023468689.1:0-692 GCF_013731165.1 Rhagoletis pomonella | reverse complement strand
CAAACGAAGCATACACACTCCACTGCACATATATATACCACCGTACATACGCGACAATGTACATATGTACTCTTCGGCACACTCATACAGCATCAGGCAAAACACTGCTAGCAGCATACCAACCACTTCGTTCGCCAGCTACCATCGGGACAGCGTACACGACGAATTCTCAAACGAAATACACAGCATCGGGTATAAAAGGCTGAACAAGTGCGCAGTCGAGTCAGTCTCGCTAGTCTTGCTAGGTCGCTCCGCTCCATCGGTTGCCGAGTCGCCGAGTAACAATACGAGCCACCCGTTGCCATTAGAGGACATCCGTTGCCGAAGATCACCCGTCGGGCCGCCGCCGCCGCTCACCGCCACGCCACCGTTGCCGAGAATTACTCGCCGTACCGCCGCCGCTGGTCACCGATTGCTCAACCGTTGCTCCGCTACTGCTAGCGCTCCCACCGTTGCTCAACCGTTGCTCCGCTGTTGCCGGGAATCACCCGCCGTGCTGCTAGCGCTCCCACCGTTGCTCAACCGTTGCTCCGCTGCTGCTAGCGCTCTCACTGTTGCTCAAGCGTTGCCTCGCTGTTGCCGAGAATCACCCGCCGTGCTGCTAGCGCTCCCACCGTTGCTCAACCGTTGCTCCGCTGTTGCCGAGAATCACCCGCCGTGCTGCTAGCGCTCCCACCGTTGCTCAACCGTTG
>NW_023468688.1:0-5793 GCF_013731165.1 Rhagoletis pomonella | reverse complement strand
CCCCCTGCACCTAGCGGTATGAAATATGCTTTACATCCGATTCCCATACCTACCATATATAACACAAAAATTTCATAAAGATCGGTCGATCCGTGTAGGAAAAGTTCGATTTTTATATATTAGATAAGCATGATGCGAGAACCTAAAAAAGATTTCGATGAAAAAAATATTTTTTTTCTCGGGTTCACAACTATCCTATCTTTTAAGTTGGAACCAACAATACACACCCACAAAATTTCATTGAAATCGGTTAAGCGGTTTCGGAGATTGGCGTAAACACAGTGACAAGGGATTTTTATACCCGAGCGCACTTGTGCACAAGGGTATTATAACTTTGTTCACATAACGGTTGTTTGTAACAGGCAAAACGAATCGAGATAGATATAGACAAATGTATACATAAATGATCAGGATGAAAAGAGAAATCGATTAAGCGTTGACTGTCTGTCCGTCCGTCCGTCCGTCTGTGCACACGATAACTCGAGTAAACATTAAGATAACTTAACGAAACTTGGTACGTGTACTTCTTTCGGGCGTATGACGGATGGTATTGAAAATGGGCAAAATCGGACAATAACCACGCCTACCTCCCATATAACGGTAATTTTCAGAAATACGGAAACTGCGATATTTTAGTAACTACTGAAGATTATTCACTCAAAATGGATATTTACAATAATTTTTAGACGAAAAATGAGAATATTATAAACTTTTGGAAAATGGGCGTAGCCACGCCCACTTATGGTTACATGTGTATATCTTGGTAACCGCTGCACCGCCCTCTCTAGGGCAGGCACCTTGCCGTTGGTGCGGGGGCTTAGCTGAATCGCCGACCAGCCCCTTTCTGGTCTGGGGCATCGCTGACGCGCTCGTCGCTTCTGCGCTGCCTTTTCTCCAGACTTGGGCTGCCGGCGAACGGTGACCAAGAACTGCCACCTCCTAATCCAGGGTGTGACGCGACACCGTGCCTATTGGACGGTTTGCAGCCAGGAGGGTATAAAACGGCTGTAGTATAACGGCGCCTCTTCGACACCGGGCCGCATCGAGGAGTAACGGTGGCCTTACCGCGACATGGGGCGCTGGCGCGGCGGACCAGATAAGATCCCCTTCAACAAAATTGACTGCTGAGCTCGCCTCGTCGAGCAGGCAGTCGCACGAACAAGATGATTACAACTAAACAATTAAAAGCAACAAAAACAACAACAGCAAAAAACAGCAAAGCAAGCGCAAAAACAGCGACAGCTACAACGTCAGCTACAGCCACAGCTGCAACTAGTGCTGCAACAGCAGCAACAGCGTTAACAGCAACAACTACAGCAACTGCAACTGCTGCGGACACTGCAGCAACAGCGCAAAGAACAGCAACGGCCACGCACGGCAGTAACATGCTGGGCGGGGGTAAAGGCACCAGGCGTAAGGGTAGCTTCCTTGAGAGCCTGACCGAAGAAGAGGCTGCCCTCTTTATTGAACTCGCCAGGGATGAAGAGAAGCCAAGCACCAGCAGGGGCGGCGTGGATCAGGCGCAGCGCCTTTCGGAAGGCCTCAAGGGAGCAGATGCATCACTCCCGAAAAACAGGCATCGCTCTGCTAGCAGGCAGCGGACTGAAGGTCGGCGTCGCTCCAGGAATCGTGACCGCTCCGAGAGTCGTTGCCGGTCCAGGGGCCGGCGTCGCTCGGAGAGCAGGCATCGCTCCAGCAGCAGGCACCGTTCCGGAAGTAGGCACCGTAGGTCTCCCAGTCGGACCTCCACACCGTCACAAGGTTCAGGGTGGTATGTACAGGAGAGTAAGAAACGCAGTCGCAGGTGCAGACCTCCTCCACTATCCCCCTCCGGTCAACCGGGAGCCCTTGACGACCACCATCGAGCTGGCCTTGGTGGGTCGGGGGTCAAGTGGTATCTTCGGTACCTCCGGCAGGGGAAATCTGCTGATGAAGCCCGCGCTATGGCGGAAGTACGGCAGGAGGTGGAGCTCGAGGAACGTGAACGCGAAGAGCGCAAGCGCAGAGGCAATAGGGCTGCTACCGCTGTTAGGCAGCATGGCAGCAACTCAGGTGAACTACCCGCGCCTGCTGATAAGCAGAGAGGCGGGCAACAGGAACAGATACCCGCGCCTAACCGTAGGGGTGAGTGCCTTTTAGAATATATCATAAGTGCAGACCTGAGCATTCACAATGTCGGTAATGAACCAACGCTCATTACTAGGGTCAGAGAGGAAGTTCTTGACATCACGATCAGCAACAGACTGGCCAGTCCTCTGATCGGCCAGTGGAAAGTCTCATCTGAGCCTCCACTGTCGGACCACAGGATTGTCCGGTTTGCACTGGGACCTGCTTGTCAGACAGGTTACCATAAGAGAAACCCCAGGAAAACTGACTGGGCCAAATATGAAGAGGTACTTAGACTGAACCTACCAAGAATAGAGGTACAGGGAAGAAAGGTAGATTGTATGGAGCTAGAGGACAGGGTTAATAAGCTGAACGTCACAATCTTAGATGCCTTTACGTCCAGCTGTCCCGTGTTAAAGCCTAAGGGGAAGGCTCAGCCTCCCTGGTGGTCACGGGAACTCTCGGTTCTTAGGAAAGAGGTTCGCAGACTGTTTAACGGGGCAAAGCGCACCGGGAACTGGGAGGAATACTCAGTTAGTCTGACAAAGTACAATAAGGAGATCAGGATGGCCAAGCGTAGCAGCTTCAGGACCTTTTGTGAAAACATTGCATCGACTCCTGTAGCTGCTAGGCTTCATAAAGCTTTGGCAAGGGACAACCCAGGCACGAGATTGGCAATAAGGCTACCTAATGGGGCCTTTTCAGGTACGGAACAGGAAAGGGCACTCGCCCTGTTGTCGGCCCACTTTCCGGACGCCATTCCCACCACTGGGGAAGCTATGTTCCGTGCGTACAGGCCATCCCCACCGGACTGGAAGCTGGCTAAGAGCCTTATAAACCGGCAAACGGTGCGGTGGGCTTTGGACTCCTTCGAACGGTACAACTCCCCTGGGGTGGATGGTATATTTCCGGTGTTGCTGAAGCAGGGTGGAGAGCTCTTACTCCCACATCTTGTAGATGTTATGAGGGACAGTCTAGCGCTGGCCCACATTCCCAAGGTGTGGCAAAGGGCCAGGGTTATCTTTATCCCGAAGGTAGGTAAGAGAGATTACTCTCTTGCCAAGTCATTCAGGCCGATAAGTCTCACATCATTTATGTTGAAGGCAATGGAGAAAATTATTGACCATGAGATCAGGTTTAACACTCTGAAACAGACCCCTCTCCATTCCAACCAGCACGCGTACAGGGTGGGTAGATCCACGGACACTGCGCTGTATGCCTTAACGGAGGAAATACAAGGGGCTTTGAGTGTGATGAGGTGGTGCTCTGTGCCTTCCTCGATATCGAGGCGGCCTTTGATAATGCCTCCCATTCGGGAGTTGACAGAGCTCTTGAGAAACATAACGTCCAGCCAACCATCCGGCGTTGGATAGCAAGGTTACTGCAGACCAGGATAGCCGAAACTGAAGTCGGTGACAGCGTTGTTCAAATACAAACAACAAAAGGGTGCCCGCAAGGGGTGTATTATCTCCTCTACTGTGGAGCTTAGTTGTGGACGAACTCCTACAGCTACTCACTAACGAGGGCGTTCGATGCGCAGATGTAGGCTTAAATATCAATCCCTCCAAGACAGCTATAGTCCCCTTCACCAAGAAAAGAAATCTTCAGGGGATGAGGAACCTGACCCTGGACGGGGTCGCAATCAATGTCGCCACAGAGGTTAAGTATCTGGGGCTTACCCTGGACTCCAAGCTTCTGTGGAAGACCCATGTTGATGCGGTCACCTCCAAGGCCACCAGGGCGATTATGGTGTGCAAACGTCTGGCGGGCAAATCCTGGGGGTGCACTCCGAGGATCCTCAGATGGTTGTACACCATGATAGTGAGACCTATAGTAACGTACGGTGCGGTGGCTTGGCCTTCCAGGACTACTTTAGTAACGGTGAGGCAGACCCTCTCTAAGCTTCAACGTTTGGCATGTGTGTGCATTACGGGAGCAATGCGGAGGCTGATAACCTGGCCAGATTAGCTGCTTCCTCGGCCCCGATAGGACCGGAGCCCTTTCTGGCAGTGGGACCAAGTACTATAAAGGATATGCTCAGAAGGGACATTAGAAAACTGAGGGAACTGCATTGGCGTGACACCATGGCTCAACGTCAGGCGAAAAGCTTATTAGGAGGTTACAATCTGACAAGATACAGGCTACTCATGAATTTTCCAAAGGACAAACTGAGGGTAATTAAAGGATTTTTGACCGGCCACTGTAGGCTAAGAGGGCACATGTATAAACTAGGTATCTGGTCCAACGACCTGTGCCGCTTCTGCGATGCCGCCAGGGAAACTCCCCTACACTTTCTTGTAGAGTGTGAGGCCGTGGCGCGCAGGAGGCTTAGAAGCATAGGGTACGTCGGTAGACACTCTGGGGCTGGCTGAGGAGTTGTGATGAGCTAGGGGCACAATAGACCCAGCGGTCGCAGTGCATTACCCAACCAACTATCTATCTATCTAAGGGTTAATTCGTTTGTTTATACTTTTTGACATTATAGTACCTTAAAAGAGAGCCGCACTGAGTTGTCAATCACACCTTGTTTAATACACCTTGGTTTTACCCAAGGCATAACAAGGTAGAAGTGATTTCGACATTTCTCTCTTTTGAACTGCGACTGAAATGTCAAATCTTAACCCTATAGTATTCAAAAAAAAAAATTTTTTATATAAATTTTCAATTGTGAGCTGTGCGACTGATTTTAAATACATAATAAAATGAAATATAATTGCGAGCGGTGCGTTGTGTTAGTCAAGAGCCTGGACAACAAACTTGTGCGTTATTTTAAACATTCGATTTGTCAAGTGAAGCGGCAACGGTGGGCAAATTGCTGCGATGTTTCATTAGAAGACTCTTCACGTGTGGTCGTGACTTTATTTGTTGCCCATCGCAGCCGAGTATTTCTAAGTGGACGCGTTTGGTCCCAGGTGCAGGATTTATCATACCGAATATGAAATGAAAATCTCCCTTTCATATACATACATGGATAGGCCAAATTTCAAATGGTGGTCTGATAAAACCTAAACCAGTATTCCTTGTTGACATAAAGAAACTGAAAGTAATTTTTAATAAATTTAATGGAAAGGAAATTTCGAATAGCAAAAATTTAATAGCTAAATTATTGAAGTTAAGTTCTGATGTAAATTTAGAAGAATCAAACTTTTTTAATGACTAATATACTTTAGAATTAAGTATTTCAATAAAAAAATAAATGCTCAAAAACATTGGGATAGTAAAAGCAAGAAAATTGTCAAAACGGTTTTATAAATGAGTGTGTTTGATTTAGTGTGTAATTTTGTGTAAGTATGCATTCCCATATTTACATTAAATCGAAAATTCAATAAATAAAATGAAGCTGATTCTAATGAGATTTTAAATATTTTCATATTTACAAAAACTTTAATTTCAAAGATGTTGAGTGGTTGGCAAAAATCCTCCTAGATATATCCTCCAAGCGGGTGCCGACTGGACAATGGGCATCGCTGCGGGCACCGCTGCGGTCGGACCTACGCCGCAGCGGTGGAAGTAGGCGGGGCCTAGCTAAGGCCGAGTTATAAACTCTCCTGTCTCTTCTAGTGGCTCGCCCAAGGGGGGGCTGGGGTGGGCATACTTACGCTATTTCTAGGGGGTACCTGGCGGTAGGTATAAAACGCCTCCCTAATCCAGGGTGTCATGCGTCACCGTGCCTATTGGATGGTTTGC
>NW_023468687.1:0-5793 GCF_013731165.1 Rhagoletis pomonella | reverse complement strand
ATAAGAAATTGTATAATTCCAATGGAAGAACAGTACCGTTTTTTTTTTGTATGGCGAGTGATGCACCCTAATATACCTATGTATGTATGTAAATAATTTAATAATTACCGCAATCTCAAAGCAATAGTCCAATTTGCGAACAGTTAGAAGCACAAAAAAAAATCACAAAAAGTAAAGCCATTAGCTTCACTGGCTGATCTTAGGGGATTTTTTTAAACCAGTTTTATTGCTTTGGCTTTGTATGCGCCAGCGCTTCCCCTGTCTTGCGTAATTTTAAATAAATAGTTATTTATTGTGTTTTTTTTTTTTAATTAGTATTCACTTACATAAACTTTGTAGTGAACACAACTTTACCGCCTTAGAGTCAAACTCTTACTAACTGCTAGATTATTAGCTTAAACAACTAACTGATCAAATGTGCTTAGTGCGCTTGGCGGGCTTGACGCTTCTGCGAAAAGAGCGAGGATAGCAGTTTAATTGACAATAGCTTATCGCTATTTCTGAGCAGAAAGCTGCCTTTGAAACTCAGTTGCTACTATCTGAAACATTAGCTTGAACAAATCAGAACAGAATGCAAAAAAACTTTGCATCAAATTTTAGGGTTTGCCTAAACTCATACCAAGAGTGGCAAACAAAAATAAATTTGGGAGTCCCTTAGGGATATCAGCAACAATGGCGTAAATTTTCTGCAAATAAAAATCTTGAAAACACTTGAATCTAAGTATATACATTAGGGCAGATCAATTTTTTCTTAATACGCGCATATAGCATAGGAGGATTGTACGTGTTATTCTAAGCAAATTCGCCGAAGAAACCATGGATCTAAAATCGATTTTGAGTCTGCCAAATTGGGAAAATAGGTATAGAAAAAATTAGGAAAATTTTCACTGTTGCGCGCTCTGGTGGAAGTTTTAAGCAAAAGATAAGTGCAGAAATGGATTTTGTTTACCAAAAAGCCCTTCTAGCTTGTTTTTATACAATATTTAATCACATTTTTGCGACACTACCGCAAATGCCAAGAAACCTTTTGGCAAACTCCTAATTGATTTTACACGTAAAATCCTTCTGTGCTAAATATAAGCACATAGTCGAAAAAACACTCCAATACAAATTGACTCGCCCTAATATACATACATACATAAGTATAATAATACCACGAAACCTTTCCCTGTACACTTTTGTTGCCCTTGCGTCAACACTTTCTTGCCGACATTTCTAAACCTAAGTACAAAGCACACTAAGTTGAAGCTCATAAATAAATATTGTTTTTACATTTACATGTTCGTTGAAGCTTCGACTTTGGTAGCGCAAATAAATGCATTTATTGTGTTTTACAAGCTCATAAAGCATTGAGCGCTTTTAAGCCGTTAACGTGGTTACACACGCCCGCTGCGACAGGTGTGTATGCAAGAAAGGTAGTAGGAAATGGAAAAAAAAACTTGTGCTTATATGTATGTGCATGAGCCTTTCTTGGTACGTAGTTGGTAAATTGTGGCGTTACCTGCGCGTTGAAGCAAGGGCCCAAATGGAACACAAAATGCCACTTTGAAACACTTTCTCACCATTTTTTCCGCCAGCATCATCTGCTAACAGTTGCTGTTTCCAAAGATTTTCTTTTTTCGGATATTTGGTTAAGTTAGTCCCTGGATGCTTCGTAGTAGGTTAATTTGGCCTGTTATGCGTCACGCATATGTGCGAATCTCCCGAGCTTTTTTCAGTGTCACTTCCTTATCTCGCCAGAAAAAAAGTTAGTCTCATAACCAATATACATACTTACATACATCTGCATCTGCTTTTGCTTAGGGTTATATTTTTGTCTTCTTTCTATCTAGATCCATCGCTACTCCTGTTCGTTCTAATTATATTTATGTTACTCTGTTTTCCTTTATCTTAATTTCTATCTTTATACCTTATCGATAACAAAATCGATAGTAACATATAAAAATCGATAAATATGACGATGACAAAACCGATAAGAAAAATCTATCAGCAAATCGATAAATAACGATAACAAAATCGAGAACAATATCGATAAATAATCGATCGGAAAATCGATAAATAAGAGATAATAAGATCGATACCAAAACCGATAAATAATCGATACAAAAACCAATAAATAATCGATAACAAAATCGATGAAAATGAGGATACTATAAACGCATTTTTTTACTTAATATTTCTGGTTGCACTAACAGTAGTGAGCAACCTCATTAAGTCTTGGTTCTATTTTCAAATAGTGTGACGCTTAAACAGCTGTTATAAGTGGTAATATTAGTTTTCCAAAAAATTGTAGATACGTGGTTAAGGCAGAAACGGGACGATATGTGTCGCAGATATATTGTAATTTTTGAAATTTTACGATTGTTTTAGTTATCATAATTGAAGATACTTCAAAATGTCAATATTAAACGATGAAAATGTTCTTCTTGCCAAAATGTAAGAACCTAGAGTAATAAAACTAATGTTGCACCAAATCAAAAAATAAAAAATAAAGTGATTACAAGGTGACGACGGTTTGCGAAACAAAAATTCCAATTTTACAATTTTTATTTAAGTACAATTTCGCAATGAAATCTTATTCTTCATCTTCGAGAGGAGGAGCTTTATAAACATTTTATAGCAACAACTCTTAACCAAAATAGCTGTTTAGTCACATTCCTCTGTTGACTACTTCATCCTTAGTGTCAGAATATATAATTTCACTCGGTTAAGTTCAGAGCGCCTCTGTTGACAGAGGAGTGAACTTTATGTAGACATCGAGCCGTTGAGCTGTGGCTTGTGGGCCTGCTGAGCAGACGTCTGAAATATCCAGTGATCATCTTGCTTTGTAGGAGTTGAGCACAGTCTACCCACCATATCGGAGTTCGGTTTGCTTTGGGTGTTTATCTGACGCACGGTGTAGATTCTTCAAGCTTTTCATGCGATCTTAACGCTCCTCTACAATATTTGACTGTCGAGCGATGTATTCTTCAATAAGGCTTAGGTGTCCCCTAACTTGAAGTGCTTGGTTGATTAAAAAAGTTGCGCTCACAAGATTAGACACATCGAAGTTGGGTCTGGTTAAACTTTTCGGAGAATACAGGTAGAAGTCGAACTTTAGGTGCAGACAGATCGGATTTGGTTAAGGTTTAACTTTCGTAGAATACAAGTCGAAGTCGAACTTTAGGTGTTTATCCACCCGAAGGAGGTTGCAGATGGGACCATTTTACGATGTAGGCTATTCAGACCTGTCAAGTGATCTTCACGTCCCGCCTCATTGCTCGTCTACCGAGAAATGTTTCCTTTAACTAGGCGTAGGTGTTTTCTAAATTGACAAGCTGGGTTGATGGGTAAGAGATGAGCTCATTACACCAGTAAGGTCGTAGTGCGGTTGTATCTTTTAAAGCATACAGGTTGTAGCCAGACTTCTGGCTTTTATACAGCGGATGGAAGTTGCGAATGCGGCCACATCCCGCTATGTTATGTCATCTTAAAACCTCTCGGCGGTGCTCAACTGCTGAGGAATGTCTGTCATTTAGCGATGAGGAGGACTGCATTATGACACAGATTTGAAGATTTATCCGCCGTCCACGCTGAGGGTGTCATAATTTGCTACCGACTGGCAGATAGCTTTGGACGCCTTGTCTCTGAATACGTCTGTTCATGGTGATTCATGTTGTTTCAGGAAGTTGTGTCTTCAAATGGAGTAGCATTGTTGGCAGTATTGATGGTCTTCGACCGGTCGTATGCTGGAAGGATGGTGTTAAAATGTATAGGCATCTTTCAACGATAAACTCGCTTTAAATCCCTTCAAAACGTCGAAATCTGTCGGCATAATTCTTTAGGAACCCTAAGAAGATCTACTGGAATACTATTTGCTGTCTGCGGGGCTGCATTACTCGTGTTAGAAGGAAGCGTTTCATCTCACAATTGAAAACTCTCTTTCGGTTTCTTCCTCGAATTGTAGACAAAATTTCTTATTGGCTTTCTTCACCTAAACCCTTCTGATTGCCTAACTGTGCATGTTTATAGCATTGTCTTTACCACCTTGCAATGCAGACATTTTCAACACCAACAATATTTTCTTATTGCCGTGCAGTCGGCTTTCATTGCAGAGCTCTTTGGCGAATATGGTACATCTAAAGTTATTTTTATTTGGTTTTATTTTACACTTCCTTGAATTCAAACACCAGCAATCTTTGGTCGGTTTCTTTTGCTTGCCTCTGCTGTGCTGAAAACACCCTTTGGTATAACGATGTCGACTTGGGACAACTTTATCTTTCGCATATTACATACCTCCTTCGGCTACGAATATTCGCTTGCTGTTGAAGTGTAAATGTGTACAAACAAAAATGAATATTTGTATTTTCGAACGTCCTTGGTCCTTATGCATAAATTTAATTTATGAACAATAAATTATACGCCAACGAATGTTTTTTGGGCTCAAAACGTATTTTGGCCTGGATTTTGTTGGCTTTGATGTGGGTGTAATCATCGACGCGGTTTCTTCTGAAGAAGCGAACGTGCTTGGGTTTGCGTCCGGCTTGGCACACATGCGGCTGCTTCTTATGATTTTGCATTCATTTTAGAGCACAGGTATTATTGTTATTAGATATTGCCTGTAGTGTATAAGTCTCATTTGGCGGTTTTCTGGCGCTGCATACATTCATGGATTCCTGCATACTAATGTACGCGTTCTAAAAACTCTTTAGAGCCCAATTTTCAAATAAAGTTTATATTTATTGCAACTAAAATTTTTTATTAACGTTGAGTTGAAGTCACTTTCTTGGTGGGATAGTGGGTTTCATTTGGGCCGGAAAAGGTTTTAAATTATTGAATAGATAATTTGGAAAATATGGTAGCTGTCTTAAATTAATAAAATAAATACGTTTACTTTCTTTATGACAATTAATTAATTCTAATGACAATTAAAAAATTTAATTAGAACATATGTAGGTTCTAAACAAATTACTCATATAATAGTTATTTGTTCCGAAAATTCCATGCGTTCCTCCTGAACATATTAATGTAGGGATAATTTTACGCGCATATTTCCATGTGAAGCGCAAAAGATAAATACGTGTTTCGAAATATCCATTTGTTCCGCAGCAAAATATTTTATAATATTTATCAAACATTTTACTATATTCTTTATAAAGACCTAATACTATATTATTTGTTGCTTTTAATATTATTTACATGTTATAATACTTTTCTTGCGATCAATCGCTGAATACGTCACTTTTTTACTCGTTTTACTTGCAGCCTCAGAAAAAATTAAATTCAATATTCACTATTAGCATTAAAAGTCATCCACTAAAACGTGATTGCTTATAGCGAAAATGATCGAGAAATGCGGCAATGTCAAACTTGGACTTAGCGGTTCAAAGCATTAAAAAAGAAATTTTGATATGTATAGGAACTTAATAAATTCAAAAATTCAAAATTCCAATTTTCTTATTTTGTTAACTTGTAGAAAATTCGTACAATTTCTTGTGAAAACTTATTTCATCACAATATTCAATTTCTAAACTTTGATAGTACAAATTTTGAAGTGTTTCGAAAATTCCAGGCATTCCGCATACCGCTCATTCCAGAGAATTTTAAAATTAGGCTTGTTGGAACAATTTTTTATTTAAAATTTAATATGTTTCGAAAATTCCAATCGTTTCTAATAAATAATTTTCGGTTATTAACATCAAAATATTCAAATTATAGCAGTTGAAACTTTAGAAATATTAAAAATAATGCGACAATACTTTGGGCAGTCCCTTTGGCTATACCTCCTTGGAAAGCCGCAGCATAATTTTCCAC
>NW_023468686.1:0-5794 GCF_013731165.1 Rhagoletis pomonella | reverse complement strand
ATAAATTCCTTTCGATTCACTAGGGTGTTGCCGTATCTTTTCTAACACTCCCCCCTAGTATATCTTTCGGATCTACCCCATTCTCCGGTATACTCACGGAAAGTACGGCAAGTCTCGTGGCCGGTCGCTCGTATATACCAGCGCTAGTCTTCACCAAAGCGCTCCTCACCTGTTGGTCAGAGCCTACTCTAACAGAGATCACTCGACCTTTGGGCCAGCAGCTTCTCGGACCGTTCGGGTCCACTAGGTAGACGACGTCCCCTTCTTCAATTGACTTTACCTTTTCGAACCACTTTGTTCGCCGAGTTATTACGGGTAGATATTCGCGCACCCAACGTCTCCAGAATGCATCCGCCAGTTGCTGAGCACATCTCCAACCTCTTCGCAATTGAACTGCTTCATCAACAAACTCTATCAAGGGCTTCATTCCGCTGGAGCTGCCAATCAAGAAGTGATTTGGTGTGAGAGCCTCGTCTTCATAGTGATCCAGCGGTATGCAGGTGAGTGGTCGGGAGTTGACGATGGATTCGACTTCCATTAAGGCTCCTCGCAATAGCTCGTCAGACGGTCGTTGCGATTGTAGTATCTTCGAAAGGACGTCTTTTAGCGACCTAACTAGCCTTTCCCAGGCACCACCCATGTGTGGCGATGCTGGTGGTATGAACATCCACTTCATGGAAGAGCTCGTAAAGGCGCGTACAAGCTTGTCCTTGTCCATTTCGTTAAAGGAAGCACTGAGTTCCCGCTGTGTGGCCTTGAAATTGGTGGCGTTGTCACTCCAAAATTCACGTGGGACGCCGCGTCTGGCCATAAAACTCCGAATGGCCAGGATACACGAATCGGCAGATAATGAGTACGCTATCTCCAAGTGAACCGCTCTCGTTGTCAGGCAAGTAAAGAGCACACCGTACCTCTTCTCCGTGCTCCTGCGTACGGACACCAACAATGGTCCAAAGTAGTCGACACCCACGTATGAAAACGGCCGGACAAAGGGAGTAAAGTAACTCGGGCCGCGGGTAGGTTGCCCATCTTTGGTGGTCGTGGGGACGCGTTTTTGAGTCGACAGATCTGGCACTCCTGGCGAATCTTTTTGACCACGGCGCGTAGTCGGGAAATCCAGAACTTCTGGCGTATCTCGTTCACAACGGTCTCCGAGTTCCCGTGGCAATATCTGATATGGTAGTCTAAAACCAGCAGTCGAGTTATGTTGTGGCATCGTGGCAATATAACTTGGTCCTGACATCCGGGCAAATTGAATCTGCCACCGAGCCGTAGCAATGATCCCTCATCCAGGTATGGTGAAAGCTTGTAGATAGAACTTGATCGGTTTAGTGGTTTCCCGTTCACAAGCAGAGCGATTTCGTCAGCGAATGCCTCGTATTAGGCTTCTCTCCAAAGTATCTTTTCGGCACTATTGAGGTCTTCTTGTTCCACCCGGTGACAGGGTGTTCGTATACCTTTGCTGTACATCTTCCGCCTGCGGAGACTCAGTACAACAGTCGCAATTGTTCGCAGGAGACGAGTCCACCGCGAAAAGCGTTCATGCGCTACCAAGGTCTTTCGCTCTTGCTGCTCCGTACCATGATAACCTACGAAATTGGCCCTCAGCTCCTCTCTAGTGGGTTCGAGGCCTTCAGCGTCGACAGGCCAGAATTTAGGGTCAAGAACTAGGAACTGTGGTCCATTAAACCATCGGTTTTGACTCGACATGTTAGGCGTGGTTTGCCACTTTGTGGCGTCGTTGGCAACGTTTTCCGCTGAAGGAACCCATCTCCAGTCTGACATCTCCGTTAGTTCCAAGATTTCGCTCACCCTAAATGCCACGAATGGTGAGTAGCGACGGTGGTCAGCGCGAATCCACGCCAGCACAGTGCGGGAGTCGGTCCAATACGTTTGTCGTCGAATGTTTAGCGTATGCGAAGAGCGTGCCCCTGCAGCCAGTCTAGCTCCTAGGACAGCAGCCTGCAGCTCGAGCCGTGGAACCGAGAGCATCTTCAACGGTGCTACTTTCGCTTTACTTCCTACCAGCCTGCAATTGATGACACTTCCAATGGCGTGACGTAGGTAGCATGTGGCCGCGTAGGCATTTTCGCTGGCGTCAACAAAGACGTGCATTTCCAGCTCGGACTCGTGGCTCAGATCTGTGAAATAGCATCGTGGTATCCTTACGGTCTCCACCTCAGGAAGTAGGCGAACCCATCTCTGCCAGTCGGAGTAATAGTCATCGCGAATGTTGTCGTCCCAGCCACAACCTGAGCGCCAAATCTTCTGGAATAATATCTAAACTAAGTAGCCCTAAAGGGTCGAATATACTCATGATAATACTCAATACTTCTCTCTTGGTAGGGCAACGGTGATTGGGCAGAAGATCCCCATGCTTGTGATGCGGAGACACACGAAATGTAAAACAATCCTCTCTGGTGAGCCACCAAAGGCCCAGAACCTTCTCAGCTGGTATCTCTGGATCAGGACTCAAGCTCATTTCGGGTTTACTGGCACCAACGTGCAGTGCTTGCAGGACCGACTCGGAGTTCGACCGCCAGTTTCTGATATGGAAACCACCTTCCCCATGAATGAACTTGACATCTCTGGCAAGCTTGACAGCCTCACCTACTGTGTCCACGCTATCAAGCATATCATCAACATAATGGTTGTCGACGATACACTCGACGGCTCTTGGAAAGCGGTTCCGGAACTCCTCTGCATTCAGATTTTTTATGTACTGAGCACTGCTAGGTGAGCAGGTGGCCCCGAAAGTCATGACTGTCATCGTGAAAACTGACGGTTCAGTGGCGCCGGGTGCAAACCACACAAAACGCTGATAGTTTTGATCCTCACGTCTGATGCGGACTTGGTGGAACATTTCTTCTATGTCTCCACTCAAGGCTATTGCTCGTTGTCGGAATCTTCTTAGAACAGATAGTAGACAGGTCAATTGGTCCGGTCCTTTCAAGAGCATCGAATTTAGAGATACCCCCCTGGTTTTCGCGGCAGCGTCCCAGACGATGCGAAGCTTTTGTGGCTTGTTCGGATTACGTACGGGGAATATGGGCAGGTACCAACACCCCTTTTCTAACAGCGAATCGGCTGGCAGTTCCTTAGCATATCCTTTAGCCACATAATTTGCGATTTTGGATGACAGAATCTCGGCGAGTTCTGGGTCACGCGTAAGCTTTCTCTGGAGACACTGCGCTCTCCGCAAGGCTAACGGTAGGCTGCCGGGAAGCGTGTGGTTAGCATATTTCCAGATTAATCCGGTTTCGAAGCGACCATCAACACGCCGGGTAGTAGACTTGAGCTGCTCAACCGCGTGATTGTCTTCCTTGGATATCAGATCGCCAGCCTTTCCAACGACTTCCAGATTATCCAAAATAACGTACTCCTTAATGGTTTGTAGTAACTCGGCGTTTGCTGCGGTATCACAGTCGCAAACGTGAAATGCATGGTAGCCGGAATTTCGTCGTTGCGCTGCCAGGACACCCTTTAATGTCCACCCCAGGCGTGTCTTTTCTGCTACCGGTTCATTGTCAGACCCTTCGCGTGATCGAAGACTTAGGCCCAGGCGACTGTTGTTCAGACCTATTAATAGCTTCGGCACGGCGTCGACGTAGGAGGACAACGGAAGGCCTCGCAGGTGTGCGTACTTGGTTTGAAGCTTACTGGCATCGATAGACTGCATTGGAAGCTCAAGTCTTTTTACTGTATGCACGTTCGTTAACGTGAAACGTCTTTTATCGTTGAACCCAGATATATTCAACTCGAGCACCTGGGAGTCGTCTTCATAACGGTGGGTGTTCGCTGTCCACTTCAGGCACAAAGGCTGTGCTGTGCCCGAAAGTCTCAATTGCTTTTGTAGTTCGGCGTCCATCAACGTAAGTGACGAACCGTCATCGAAAAAACGCGTATGTTTTAATCTTTATGTTCTTACCGTGAAGCGTTACCGGTAGCACCCGAAATAAAACTGATTCCATGTCGCAGCTATGAGTGTTTAGCGTGGAGTTAGCCAGTGGTGAGCTAACTGGATTGTTCCGCTGTTTGTGAAGTAAGGGATGGTGTATGGAAACGCAACCATCTATCCCGCATACGACGTCAGAGGGGCATTGAAGACGAGGGTGTACCTTTAATCAGCGACGGCACAAATTACTTAGACGCACTAAGTTCCACCACTCCGCTCTATCCGCAGCCCTAAATTTGCTGCAATTCTCCGTCGTACTACACTTTCCATGACATATGACGCACGGGCTGTGTTTCCCAGTTCTGTCATCGCCAGCGTGAGCATTTAAGTATCCACGTTTGGTGGATGGTTTTGAAGTCACGGACGGCACCAATACACTATTCGCTCCTTGGGCGAGTTGAAATAGCCAGTCCGCGAAGTTTTCGAGATTGCAGGAAGACAACTGCAACTTGTGCATACCCCAAAATGCGGCAAGAAGTCCGGGCAACTTGTTCACTAGCTCTTGCTCCAGCTCGGGGTTGTTGAGATAGCACAGCATATTCGAAGCCTTCATTGTTGCGCAAACATTTTGTACCTCTAAGGCTAAGTCGACTAAAGCCTCAAGACGGTTCTCCTTTACGACTGGTATTTCCCGGATTCGTGTCACGAGTACAGCGATAATAAGCTCGAGGCGCCCAAACTTCATTCTTAGCGTGTCGATTATTTGCGATACGCATGAAGTATGTAAGAGTAAGTTCCTGACGGCATCCCGAGAGGCTCCCTCTAGAGCGTGTCGGAAACGTAAAAGATTTTCACCCTCGGAGAACCCACATAGTTCGGTAGTTTGCTGGTAAGTGGCTAGGAACAAAGGCCAGTCCTCCGGTTTGCCGTTGAACTTAGGTAAGTCTTTACCAACACTAGTGCGCGCAGCAATCTGATTCTTGGTGAGACAGAGCGACGGCATCGGGACGTTTTCGCCAGTTGCCTTAGGATCCGTCGGTGATGACGAGCATTTGGGTACCAATTTAGGTATCCATGTTGCGCCGGTTGCAGGAACGGCCGTGTTGTGTACGCTTTGCTCCAGTATAGAAACCTTTTCCAGCAGGGACTGGATCTGGTGCTGGAAATTCCTGTCGTCGGGTGCTTCTTTTGGCTGACTGAGAGAAACCGAGGGACCGGCTGGTTGCGCGGCTGGAGTCTTGTGACCTTGGTGCGGTGTTTTCGGTGGCGCAGAGTTGGGCAAGGTAGGCACAGTTGCATTAAGCCACTTTTCCACCGCGGTTGAGTCCAACCCTTCGTCCAGATCGGAACATTCGTCTTCTGTTTCGAGGTTTTGTAGAAGTTTTCGGCGCCTTTCAATTAACGCTTCTCTTTTACGAAGAATTTGTAGCTCTTCTTCAAGAAGTGCGGCTTCGGCACGTTGTCGCCGCATCTTTGCTGACTTACCGCTGGCACTACTGCGTGGGGCACCGCGTACGTCGACTTCGGCGTCTACGACGTTTTGGGCATGTGCCCCACCATTACCTTGTGCATTTGGATTCTTAGCAAGTCCGTCGCATGTGCCCTCTTGGCCTTTCTCCTGCCCTGCCATAGTGTTGCGCGACGGAGTGCAGCACTCCGCACAGCGCCAGTCCACATTTTCGATCGAAGCTGTAACGCCAACGCACCGAAAATGGTACCATGTTTCGCACTCGTCACAGCAAACCATCTGTGAATCATCAGGTTTGCTGCAGATCTTACAGCTATAACCTGCGGTAGTCTTAGCCTTTAGCATTTTGCGAATTAATGCAAGCACGTTAAAATATTTCAAAATTGTTACGGATTCAGTGATGGATCCCACGCCCAAATTCTCAAAACGCT
>NW_023468685.1:0-5795 GCF_013731165.1 Rhagoletis pomonella | reverse complement strand
GTGTTTTATTGAGAGTGGTTGCCTAAAATTACGGTTCCTCCGTAACATCTTCAAAAATTCTTTACTCGCTATCGTCGAGGGAACTGAAAGACGTACAATGGCGGATGGTAAAAACACTCAAAGCGCCTCTAAAATCCGGCGCAGCTGCCTCATGTGCAATGATGAAGACGACGATAGAATGATTAAGTGCTCCGTATGCACTTCATTGTTCCACCAACATTGCGTCGGCGTACCCACAGAAACCGATCAACGCTTATGGCGCTGCCAGGATTGCTATGAGCTTGCTGAAAGTGGCGTAGACGTATCGCAATTCGCTCCTATAGATGCAAGCGCATCAACACATGTAGCGATTACAACGAATCATACATGTATTGGGCCCACTGAAAATGCCAGTCAGCCCATAGTAACTCATAACCTCAAAAACGCAACACATGTGGTCGCCACAACATTAGGCGATATTCAGTCGGCATTGGCCCACGAGCATGGTGGTGCAACTGCCGAAGTTTCTAGCGTACCTCTGCAAAGAATTAGTTCACAGTCTATGCATCCGACTTCTGTGGCTGCTGAAGCCCCTACAGCACGCGGGCGCTACTTACAACAACGATTGCAACTTCTTGAAGAGGAGTTGCGCCTAGTACAGAAACGACAACAGCTGCTAGTAGAATTAGAGAAAGAAGGGATGTTAGAGAACAATGCTGAGGCCCAGGTAACAGGTAACGCACCCGGCCCCAGTAGAACACATAATCGTCCACCTATATTTGGTGCAGCTGATAGTGCTGTTAGGGTGGACAATCAGTCGCATGGTCCAATGTCACAATTTGCTGGTTTTTCTTTTCTGCCTCGTGCAGACAACACTGTCGAAAATGGCACTTATACAACTGTAAGACTTACAAACGAACAAATAGCATCTCGCAAAGGTTTGTGCAAGGAACTTCCAAAGTTTACCGGTAAGCCTGAAGAGTGGCCACTCTTCAAGGCATCATATGACCAATCAACGCAACTATGTGGATTCTCCGATGCTGAGAATCTGCTAAGACTGCGACAGGCAGTAGAAGGTCCTGCACGCAATGCGGTGAAAAATTTAATATTGCACGCTTCATGCGTACCACAAATAATTTCCACTTTGCAAATGAAATTCGGTCGACCCGAATTAATTATAGACGTTTTGCTAGCCCAGATTCGGGATTTACCACCTCCCAAAGAAAGCAAGCTGGAATCAATTGTTGATTTTGCTATCGAAGTGCAAAATATTTGCGCCACGATGAAGGCATCGTCATTGACCAATCACCTCAATAATCCTGAGTTGGAGCAGGAGTTGGTTTGTAAGTTGCCGGGATTGCTGCCCGCCTTTTGGGGTATGCAAAAACTATCCTCCTCGACCTGTAATCTAGAGGATTTCAGCAATTGGCTCTTTAAATTGGCTGAAGGGGCGAATGCTGTCATTATACCTAGTACTGCCACAAAACAACGCAAGCGTGGCTCTTTACATACACATTTAGATTGTGAACATGGTACTGCAGCTCATTGCTTGGTTTGTGGTTCTACTTGTGAAGCAATTAATGTGTGCACCAAATTCAAACATCTTAGCCGTTCAGACAAGTGGATGATCGTTAGGGATTATTCTTTATGCAAGCGTTGCCTTAAGCCTCATTCCTTTGAGCAATCTACATCAAAAAATACATGTGGAATAAACAATTGCCGCTGCGCTCACCATCCGCTGCTGCACAAAATTTATATTTCGAAGCAAAATAAAACATCCACAGTTCCACAGCCGCAACCAGCGGCCGTTGATGCAACATGCAACGCACATACCGAAGAAACCAATGTCGCCATATTTCGGATTCTACCCGTCACTATATACGGCAATGGAGTACAAATTGATACGTACGCCTTTTTTGACGATGGATCTTCGCTGACACTAATGGATGAAGAACTTCAAAGGGCGCTTAACGTGGAAGGTGTTCCACAACCCCTTTGCCTAAAGTGGACAGGGGATACTCATCGTAATGAAGATGAATCGGTTCGAGTGAATCTTGAAATATCACCAATTGGCCGCGTCAAGCGGTTTGATTTGAAAAACGTTCATACTGTAAAAAAATTGCAGTTGCCTCCGCAGACGCTTGACGTAGCAAAGTTGAAAGCAGCATATAAACATTTAAGAGGGGTGCCATTGTCGTCATATAGCCGAGCCGTGCCTAGGCTTTTAATTGGCATTGATAATAGTAGACTTGGGTCCTGTTTAAAGTCTAAAGAGGGATTTAGCTCTGATCCAATTGCTGAGAAAACCCGCCTTGGGTGGACACTTAAAGGCACAATAACAGACCGTGTTCAAAGTAAATCGAGATCATTTCAACGTGTGTTTCACGTTTGTGAGTGCAACGCTACATATAACGAAGAGCTGTTAAAGACAGTAAAGGATTTCATTTTGTTGGACAACGTTGACGTTGCCGCAGCTCCTAAAGTTCTCAGCGATGAGGACCAACTTGCTGTTAGTCAACTTGAGCAGTACACCGTGCGACGTGGCGATCGTTTTGAAACAAGCTTGCTATGGCGCGGTGAAAGACCTTCGCTGCCTGACAGCTACCCATCAGCTTTACGAAGAGCCAGCTGTCTGCGTCGAAAAATGTCAAAGGACCCCGAGCTTGCAGACTCACTTCAAGAGAAAATAAAACACTATGTGAGAAAGGGATACGCAAGAAAGTTGCGACAGGACGAAAAGGAAATGGATTGCTGTTGGTACCTTCCCATTTTTGCAGTGAAGAATCCTAATAAGCCCGGCAAAATAAGGCTAGTATGGGATGCGGCCGCGCAAGTTAAAACCGTTTCGTTAAATTCTATGCTTCTCAAAGGGCCTGACCAGCTGAGTTCACTTGTTTCGATATTACGCAGATTTCGGCAAAAACCTATCGCTATTGGTGGCGATATTGCTGAAATGTTCCACCAAGTGCGTATGCGAGAACGCGACCAACATTTTCAGCGATTTCTTTGGTTTGAAGAAGGCGCCACCATACCCGATATTTACATACTACAAGTTATGACATTTGGCGCTAGTTGCTCGCCCAGCTGTGCACAGTTCGTTAAAAATAAAAACGCAAAGGGCTTTGAAAGTGAATATCCTAGGGCCGTGAAAAGCATAATCGACAACCACTATGTAGATGATATGCTTGACTCTGTTGACACTGAAGCAGAAGCACTACAGCTTGCACGTGATGTTCATCGCATTCATTCTCACGCGGGTTTCGAGATCCGAAACTGGGTGTCAAACTCTGACGCCGTACTGCAGGAGTTAGGTGCCACTCCCACAACATCGCTGAAATTCGACGGCGCACATGGTTTAGGAGTAGAGAAAGTATTAGGAATGTTTTGGCATACAAACGAAGATTGTTTTACATTCGCCGTATCGCAAAAACTCAGAAATCGTGATTTCATTTCCGGAGAAAGAAAACCAACTAAACGCGAAATGCTCAGCGTGGTTATGGCTATTTTCGACCCTCTTGGTTTGATTGCCCACTACGTCATATACGCCAAGATCATCCTGCAGGAAATATGGCGAACCGGTTGCTCATGGGACGATCCAATACACGACGAGCAGTACACAAAGTGGTTGCGCTGGGTGCGAATGTTACCAGAGGTGGAAAACATTCAAATTCCTAGGTACTACAGTTCAGCTTCAGGGTCTTTAAATAGAATCGTTGAACTGCATACATTTGTGGATGCAAGTGAGAATAGCTACGCAGCAGTTAGCTACCTCCTCTTCACTGGCGGATCGAGCAATCAATGCGCTATTGTTGGCAGCAAAACTCGTGTCTCTCCGCTAAAGCCAATGTCCATCCCTCGTCTCGAATTACAAGCCGCTTTAATTGGTGCACGCTTGGCAGTTGGCATTGTTAAATCGCTAACAATTCCCATTGCCTCTCAAACGTTTTGGACTGATTCGCGAACAGTGCTGTCCTGGCTGCGGTCGGATCAGCGACGTTATCGCCAATTTGTCGCCTTTCGCATAAGTGAGATTCTTGAGCTCACTGATGTCGCCCTATGGAGATGGGTACCTACCGCCGAAAATGTGGCCGACGATGCAACGAAGTGGTCCAAATCTCCTGACTTATCCAATCATAGCCGCTGGCTGAATGGACCAGCATTTTTACAAGAAAACAAATCTAGTTGGCCTTTTGAACGTGAAACGAACCGCTCAACAAACGAAGAACTGCGTTCGCAGTATGTAGGACACCATTTCGCCTCACGGTCCGTTGCTCAACTTCACATTGACTTCAGCCGATTTTCACGATATAGTAAACTACGCCGTGTCATCGCAACCGTGATCAGCATTGGTAATTACTGGATATCCGTTGTTAAATACCATAAACAAAAACCATCGCCCATAAGCAGTGAGGATTTAAAACGAGCCGAAATATTGATTATTTCCATTGTACAGCAGCAAAACTTTGCTGATGAAGTAGCGGCTTTGAAAGAAGGAAAGGTAATTAAAAAATCAAGTTCAATTTTCAGCCTCACCCCTGTTATGGATGGCGCTGGACTGATTCGCTTGGGTGGGCGAGTCAGATGTGCCTACTACGGAGACCCCATAATTTTGCCTAAAAACCACTGCGTCACGTATCTTATTGTAAATGAATATCATTTGCGTTACCACCACAGCAATTCGGAGACAGTTGTAAATGAGTTACGCCAAACATATTGGATACCAAGCCTTCGTGTAGTGGTAAACAAAGTTAGACGAGCATGCCAACTCTGCCGAAACCGCTCTGTTCACGCCCAAGCACCCAGGATGAGCCCACTGCCTGACGCTAGACTTGCTGCCTACTGCCGCCCCTTTTCTTATGTGGGTGTCGATTATTTTGGTCCGATGATGGTGGCAGTGCGAAGAAGCCGTGAGAAACGCTACGGTGTATTGTTCACCTGCCTTACGATACGCGCTGTACACCTGGAGCTGGTGTCTTCTCTTTCAACGGATTCCTGCATCATCGCCGTACGAAACTTTACAGCTCGTCGTGGTGTCCCTATTGAAATGTGGAGCGATAATGGGACGAACTTCAGGGGCGCTGAACGAGAACTGAAAGCGGCCCTAAAAGCAGCAGACCAAGACAAAATAATCGCAACTTTTACAACCGCAGCTACTATTTGGAAGTTTATTCCTCCCTCTTCACCACACATGGGAGGGGTATGGGAGCGACTAGTACGCTCCGTAAAGCATGTGTTGTATCAAATTCTGCCTTCTTGTACACCTTCAGAAGAGGTATTGCGTGCAGCGCTGCTTGAAGTGGAGATGTGCGTCAACTCTCGGCCCCTTACCTACATCCCGGTGGACTCGGATGTTGAGGAAGCTTTAACGCCGAATCATTTTATACTAGGCAATTCATCTGGCGCCAAACCTTTGACACAAGAAGGCAACGATGGCGTATCATTACGTCGCAGTTGGCAAACAGCGCAACAAATCGCAAATTCGTTTTGGAAACGATGGGTACGTGAATATCTCCCGATAATAACTAGAAGATGCAAATGGTTTTCTGATGTGAGGCCTATTCAAATTGGAGATGTTGTATATATCGTGGACTCTGAGAGCCCTCGGAACTGCTGGCCACGCGGGAGAGTATGTGCAGTGAGACAGTCAACGGATGGACAAGTACGAAGTGCTGTAATAAAAACAGCTGCCGGAACATATGAGAGGCCAGCGACGAAGATTGCAGTTTTGGATTTGGTAGGCAATCGTGACGATAGCATACCGGGGGGAAGTGTTGAGGAAAGTCTGGCAACTCCTCCGCATGCAATGTAAACTAAAA
>NW_023468684.1:0-5795 GCF_013731165.1 Rhagoletis pomonella | reverse complement strand
AAAAAAAAATCATTATGAAAGTAATAAAAGTTTCGTATGTGTATTAACAAAATAGGTTCATAAATACGGCTTTTATAAATAATTCGACTCAAGCACCACCTAGCGGGTCCGTATTTCGCAAGTGCTTATTTCATCATGCTTACGAAATCGGTTCATAAATACAACTTTTATAAATAACTCACCTCCCGCGCCACCTAGCTGCTCCGTTCTTGGTAAACGTATATTTCATTATGCTGAAACTATACCTTTTGAATTTGAAAGAAAACGGTTCAAAAATACGACTTTTATAAATAACTCGACTCCCGCGCCACCTAGCGGGTCTATTTTTGGTAAACGTGTTTGCCATCATGCTGGTAGCTTACATTTTGAATTCAAAAGAAAACGGTTAATAAATACGATTTTTATAAATAACTCGACCTTAGCGCCACCTACCGAGTTTTCCGGTTGCCTATAATAGGACCATATATGATACCTTGCATACCTCGGAAAATTTGAATAAAATCTATGCATTAGTTTTGGAGTTAACTCCGAACAATGAAAACGGCTATTATTTTATATATATAATGTACCTATATGCGAAATAATGGCAGTGAGACATTTTGACCAGTTTCGCCTATTGATTATTTTTCGAATGATTTTATATAAAAGTCTAATTCATAATTTAATAAATACAATATATGTACAAAAATCGTAATTTTAAACTTTGCACAAAATCATAAAAATTCAGCAGGTTTTTCCAACAACAAACTTTAAATTCAGAATTTTTAAGGAGATTCCAAGTTTACAATTTCATGCATTTTTTCCATATAAAGTGTGTTCGAAAATTTTTTAGTGGATGAAAATGTGTGACAAGGTCAAAAAAAAAATATCGAAAATCATCGGAATATTGCAGAAACTTGCAATTTCATTTAATGGACTATAAAACTGCAAATTTAGAATCTTTCTAAAAATTCCTAATTAAAAGCTTGTTGTTGCGAAAACTTACTTTTCATACTGCGTATTCACAATAGAATTCAGCGGTTTGTAAATATTTCTCACGGCCCTTATTTTAATTTTTAGTGCTTTTAATTTTCACTTTTTGTATTTTTTAATCTGTAGTGTGGTATGTGATTTTTTGTTATATAGTAGCCTTTTATTTTAAATTTCTGTATTTTATGATTATGCCAAAACGGGATGAATTGTGCCAAAAGTGCCTCTGTAAATGAAAGTGCCAAAAATGGCACTATTGTGCCTACTTTTCCATTACTGTTTGTACCTGCGTGCATATGAGTATGGAAATGAATATCGTCGTTTAAAGTGCAAAACCGCGTATCAGCAAAATGCAAAACCGCGTATGTGAAGTTGTAGAAATTATTTTCTAGAGCGTAAAAACACTCATATTTCAAAATGGTTCTCTTTTTTATAAAGCAATCGCATTTGTGGTTAGTATATTTCAGGACGAATGTATAAGGATTGAGCCAAGAGCTTGTGTGAGCAAATCCAATTTTTGGCAGCCAATGTCACTTACGCGGTTTTGCAGAATGACGATACGCGGTTTTTTTACTTTAAACGACGATATGTACTTTGTGTGTTTTTTTATTAAAAGTGGACTGTTTTGTTATAATAATGGCTAGTTTTAAGTTTTTCCATTAGCTTAATTTTATCTTATTTAACCAAATGAAAATTATACACCCCTCTACAAAATGATACTAGCACCCGGATTTATAAATTAATTTTAATTAGATTTTCTTTAAGGAAAATTGTCTAACCAAAACCATATAAATCCAAATTTCAAACTTTCCACAAAAACTAAAAGAAATCAGCAGTTCCATCCAATTTTTATAAAAATTCCAATCATGTAGTTTTGTAGCCCTTTCAATTTTAGTATGTACAATAAAGTGCATGCTTGAAGTGTCTACAAAATACCGTTGATTTTTGGTATATTTTTGCCGCGGGGTGTACATACATATGTACATATGTGAACGAATATATGCCTTGTTTTTTTTTATTAAATAAAACGTGGATTGTTTTTTATTATAATTATATACACGTAATTGATAAAAACGCATATTTTGAAACTGTGTAGTTTTTTATGTAAATACATAAATATGTATGTAGGAGCAGGCAAACTCGCAGATGCTAACAGTGGCTACACACTACGAACATATCCGCGCACATGGTGCATATTCGTCGTTTGTAGGGCGGTTCACGAGCATGCTCGCAAAAAATCAAAAAATTTTGACGCAGCGACGAATGACGAAGGTGAGCAGGCACAGCAGCTAGCCGGCGACATCGTAGTCGACGCTGAACATACAAACATTCAGGTCGATTGCAGCACGTTACAGCGAAGCGAGCAGAGAAATGACCAGACATCTATCAACGCAGCAGAACAAACGGCACACACAAATGCACATGCAAACATCAACGCTATAGATTTTGAGTTGTTGGTACGCGAAGCAAACCTGCTAAAGCGTGAATTGAGTGGTAGTGAAATAGCGAGTAACACAATAGTAACCCAACGAACAATATCATTGGATATGATACAAAATATGATTCCAGAGTTCAGCGGCGGAACCAACGTTAGTGTTTGGGTGGCACAATTTAAAAATATTGCTAGCGGTTACGATATTAAGGAAAATGAGTTGCGCATATTGATGCTAAACAAATTGAAAGGCAAAGCACAGCGTTGGTTACACAGTATTTCAAACTTTACAACTGAAGAATTGAACTCCTTAATATCCCAAATGGAAAACGTTTTCGGCTCAAAGGAAAGCCGCTTGCTGTTGCGACGTCGATTTGAAACTCGACAATGGAAGGCCGGTGAAAATTTTTCACAATATTTTAACGACAAAGAAATGCTCGCAAGTCAGCTACAGCTTAGTGAAGAAGAGTTAGTAGAATACGTAGTTGAAGGCATAGCAGACGACCGGTTGCGCACCCAAGCTTATTTACAGTGCTATACAACAAAGGAGCAGCTAGTGAAGGCCTTCACTAAAATTGAAGCAGGGCGAAAGACGACAACAACAACGACTACGAGTGTAGCTGGTGCCCAGATGCGCGATGTTAGATGCTATAATTGTAATAGTCGGGGTCATATTGCACCGAACTGCCGTAAACCAAAACGCGACGTCGGCGCATGCTACGCGTGTGGCAGTAAGGACCATCGAGTGGCAGCATGTACGGATAAAAAGAATATTCATATGGTTGACGAATATGTAAGAATGTTTAAATTTATTATAAAAAATGATGTCTATATTTCTTTTTCCTTAGAATGTTTAATTGACACAGGAAGTCCAATCAGCTTCATAAGGCGATCATACGTTAAAGACAAACTAAATCTAAAATCTTTATTAAAGTTAAATTCTTGCTACTTTGGTTTAAATGATATACAAATTGTAACTTATGGAAAGTTTTTATGTTATGTCAAAATAAAAAATGAATATTTTGCATTTAATTTTGTAGTAGTCGATGATTGCACCACAAAGTATGAAGCTGTGTTAGGACGAGACTTTTTAAAGGTTTGTAAATTCGAATTAAGGCGAGATTTTGAAAAGGATAAAAATATAAAGCATACAAAACAAATGAAAGAAATAAAATTGAAAGATAAAGGTAGTGAAAAAGTAGAAGATATCGAAAAAGTAAAATTGAAAGATAAATTTAATGGAAAAATAGAAAGTATCGAAGAAGTAAAATTAAAAGATAAATGTAATGAAAAAATAAAAAGTATCGAAGATATAAAATTGAAAGATAAAGATAGTGGAAAAATTGAAAGTGTCGAAGAAGTTTTCAAATGTAATGCTGAAAACGATTTTGTGAAACAGCTTTTATTAATAAAAGTTGATAGCGAAAAATCAAATGTTAAAGTTGGTTCACATATAGATTATTGTCATGTACAAAAGTTTTACGAAATTTTAGATAAATGTTATACAAGTTCAAAACGTTCTGGTGAACCTAAAACTAAGAGTGAAATGAAATTGGTCGTTAACAATGTAAAGCCTTTCAACTGTCCTCCAAGACGTCTGTCGTATTCTGAAAGAAATGAATTGCAAAGATTGTTAGATGAATATCTGGAAAAGAAAATTATTAGACCAAGTGAGTCGGAGTTCGTGTCTCCCATCGTACTGGTACGCAAAAAGACAGGTGACATCAGAATGTGTGTTGACTATAGGGCGCTTAATAAAGTAACAGCCAAAGACAATTACCCAATCCCCTTGATTGATGATTTATTGGATAGAATGGCAAACAAAAGATTGTTCACAAAACTTGATTTAAAGAATGGTTTTTTTCACGTATTCATGCAAGACGATTCAATTAAATATACTTCTTTTATAACACCTTTAGGACAATTTGAATTTCTACGTATGCCTTTTGGGCTTAGGAATGCGCCGTCTACATTTCAGCGGTTTGTAAACAAAATCTTTTCAGATATGGTTAAGAAGAACAAAGTGATAATTTATTTAGATGACATAATGATAGCTACCCAAAATGAAAAGGAACATTTTGAGATTCTAGCTGAAGTTTTTGAAAGGTTAGTTGAAAACAATTTAGAGTTGAGGTTAGACAAATGCGAATTCTTGCAACGTGAAGTCAAGTATTTAGGATATACTATTTCGAAAGATGGACTTAAGGCAGATGAAAAAGGTTTAGAAGCGATTCGTAATTTTCCAGTGCCAACTAAAGTTCATTCCGTACAAAGTTTTTTAGGATTATGTTCGTATTTTAGGCGATTTGTTAAGGATTTTTCAGTCATTGCAAAACCGTTGTATGACTTAACGAGAAAGGATAGAAAATTTCAGTTTGGTGTGGAAGAATTACAGTGTTTTGAAACACTTAAACAAAAACTATTGGAAGCGCCAATATTAGCAATTTATGATCCAAAGGACGCAACGGAATTGCACTGCGACGCAAGTGCATTAGGATTCGGTTCAATACTGATGCAAAAGAAAGCAGATAATAAAATGCACCCGATTTTTTATTTTTCTAAAAGAACTAGCGAAGCTGAGTCAAAATATCATAGTTTTGAGCTAGAAACCTTGTCAATAATTTATGCGCTTAAACGTTTTAGAGTTTATTTACAAGGGCTAAAGTTCAAAATAGTTACTGATTGTAATTCGTTAACAATGACTTTGAATAAAAAGGAATTAAACCCTAGGATAGCTCGATGGGCACTTGAGCTACAAAACTACGACTACTTATTAGAACACAGATCAGGTACGCGTATGCAACATGTTGACGCGTTGAGTCGAAGTAATAATATTCTACTGATAGAAACAAACACATTCGAAGAGAATTTAATTATATGCCAGGCAAAAGATAACAGATTGAAAGAAATAAGAGATATTTTACAAAAAGGTGAACATAACCTGTATGAGATGCGAAACGGAATTGTGTATAGGAAGACTGGTAGTGGTAAAGTTTTATTTTGTGTCCCTGAAGATATGGAAAGCCATGTACTATTTAAGTATCACGATGAAATGGGTCACATTGGTGTTGACAAGGTGGTAGACCTTATTTCGAAACATTACTGGTTTAGGAAAATGAGGGAAAAAACGGCTAAACACATACAAAATTGTTTAAAATGTATAGTATTCTCACCTAAGCAAGGAAAAGAAGAGGGGTTTTTACACAGTATACCCAAAAAAGATAGTCCGTTTGAAGTATTACATATAGATCATTTTGGTCCGGTCGACAATTCAAGGGCAAAGAAACATATTTTCGTAGTTATAGACGCTTGCACAAAATTTGTCAGGTTGTATACTACAAAAACAACTAATACAAAAGAAGTTATTAGTTCTCTTAAAGATTATTTTCGATCG
>NW_023468683.1:0-5796 GCF_013731165.1 Rhagoletis pomonella | reverse complement strand
CAGCCAGATTGAAAGCACCCTATCTGAGACAACTTTTCAAAATCACCTTATTCCAGAATTTGATTGAAAAACGCCTTATATCAGAAAAGTTTTCAAGACCACCCTCTTTCAGAACTCGGTACAAAAACGCCCTATCTCAGCTGCCGATTCAAAGCGCCCTATCTCAAATATTTTCAATATATTTTCAGTTGAGGTATCGATATGTTTATTTGATCATTAGTAACATTAGAAGTAATACGATTACTTAGACACAAAATTAAACCTTTGAAAGGTTCCCACAAAACGTTACGGCTACAAAGCATTGCTTGAACTTTGTAAAAATATATCCCCTCTTTAGATTTTGGCGGTGCCATTGCTTAGATCAATTATTTTTCATAAAAGCGAAGCAATTATTTTCCATAGAAAATATATGACCCGAAAGATATGGCACTTCCTCAATTCGATTCGATACAAGTACTTTTATTTCGATACTAAGTAGGTATCGATAAAACGATTCAAGTAAAAAAAGTAGTTGGTATTGAAACAAAAGTATCGAGTACATACTCGTATTTACTTATATCGGAACATCCCTAATATTAATACGCAAACATGATTTTTGTCGTACACTTTTGAGGCACTTAATCCCCATTGATTTTCATGAAACTCATATCAAAAGAAAGAGGAGGTGGTGTAGATGGGCCGAATTTAGTTGTTAACCCTCTAAGAGCCACTTTGACCGAAATATTCAAAAACACCTTTTACAGTCTTGATTGGAACAAGTTCAGCCCGAACAACAGTTAGAGAATCAATATGACGTCTTATCTTATATATTAATACGCAAACATGATTTTTGTCGTACACTCTTGGGGTACTTAATCCCCATTGGTTTTCATGAAACTCATATCAAAAGAAAGAGGAGGTGGTGTAGATGGTCAAATTTTGCAAAGTTGTAATAAAACCGAATTTTTGTGAACCACTATAAATGATTTGCAAGTGTTAATAAACTTCAAAAGAAAGGTTACATTAAAGAAAAGATTACATTTCCTTTGATTATAATATTGTTAAAATCGCTTAACTTTTTTATGAAAATTTTGCAACTTTTGAGAACATCTATATGCAAATGAGTAATTCTAATAACAAGAAATTAAGCAACCACATATGTATGTAAAAATATATTTGTTAATACTGATTATTATAATTTTTATTCATAATATTGATTATTAACTGTACATTAGGTAAACAATGCCTTTGAAAAATAAATTTTGTAAAATAACCATCAAACAAATTTTTTATTTAAAGTTTCTAAGGTTATTTTGAATTCTCTGTGAAGAAAATACAACCGTGCGCCGGCTGACGTTGGAAATATTAGAGGAGTGCAGCTATTTGTTTTCCTTACGAACCCGCGGTTTCACCAGATTTTTTCTCTACTTTTGGCTGGCAAAGAACCCAGCACCTAACTAACGTTCGTATGGCGACGGTTGCCCTGTGCGAAAAAGAGCATTTACATTGTGACATTTACGTAAAAAGAAGCAAAATAATAAATACTTTTTTATCGAGTTTTATATATTTTCTAAATTCATGTATGATATAATATATTTTTTAAATAAAATTACATTTTTTATGCACATATCATATAATTGGGATGATAGTTACAAACATATATATTCATATTAAGTTTCTTTATATAGAGTTTTTATATTTTAACAACCTATATCATCTAAATTATATATGAGAATTTCTTCTCCAATCAGCTCTTGTATCCATTATGATTTCTCAAATCATTTTACATATACATAAGGATTTTCCTCTTTTTTAACAAATTCATTTAAATATTTTTTTTTTAAGTTGAAACTCCGTCATTCCAATGCAATCCATGATGATATTTATATAACCACTCTATTGTTATTCTTTCTTTCAAGGTTAATCTTGAATAACTAAAAGGGGGACGAATAACAAATGTTTCAATATGTGAATCAATCAGTGCTGAAATGCTAATTTCCTTTGCTATAAATTTATTAGCAATATAGAATCCTTGCACATCTATAACAATTTTTTTTTCGACCATTATTTATTCTCTGAGACCCTTCTTTCTACACACTTAATAATATTGATAAATGGGTTCAGATTATATACGTTTTCTTAGACATATATATATTAGAGCGGGTCAATTTTTTTTTCTACATCGTTCCTAGCAGATTCGAATTCTACATAGAATTCTAAGAAAAAAAGCCCTTTAGACCATAGCCCTAAAATCAATTTCGAGACTGCGCAATTTTAAAAGAAAATATTTTTAATTGATACTAAGTCCATAATCAGATTAATATTTACTAAAGTGTTAGGAATTTTTTTTTTGTAATAAAGAGTTGTGCTCCGGAGTTTTGTGATATGAAAAATTCATTTCTGATATCTATTTTTTATTTAAAGTACCGCAATATGGCGCTTCAAAGCAAATCTACTATATATTTGTGGAAGTATGTATGTATGTGCCAGGTTGTAGCCTAAACGGATGGACAGAATTGAATAAAATTTTGCCAAAGTATTGCCATGACTCCTGGACCTATAATAGGGTAAAAAAATTGGAACTCGCCAAGGGGGGGGAGGGGGATGGGGGATACCTCCCATAGTGAAAATTTTTAATCAGCTCTAACTTCGGAATTATAGTCACATGAACTCGAAATTTGAAATGCACAGATACCTATGTTAGGTGCTTATGGAAAAATATATGTATATAAATGAGTTTGTAAAAAGGGTCGTGGCCATCTCATAGATGTGGAATCTTTTATCAGATATAACAGCAGGCAGTATTAGTGATCTCAATGTATTGCATTTTGAAGATTTGTTATAATTGATCAAAGTGAAATTCAGATAAATTATGGATGATATGAAGTTCACCGGGTCATCTTCTAGTCTTTAATATATACTAAGTTAATATATGGATTAATATTTACTAAAGTGTTACGAACGTTATTTTTTTAATACCATAAGAAAAAAATAATTAAAGGAGTGACACACAATGGCTAAAGACGTCGCTTGTATGTATTCGAGTTGGGCGATTTCGTTCAGTTAAGTGATCGAACGAACTAGCCCATTTATCAAAAGTTACCTAGTTCGTTCACTTCGTTCAGTCGTTTATTTCGTTCGAATAGTTCACATATTTCAATCCTTCGGTGAACGAACTTAAATATTTGAATGTATCTTATAAATACTTAAAAACACAATTTTCGGTTCATTGGGTTTTTTGTATTAATTTGTAATAACAAAATCTAAAATAATATTTTATATACATATGTCTATATTAAGTACGATTATCTCGAACAAAATTAATAAAGATAAATTTAAGAAAGAATCAAAGTTATTTACAGTGTCGGACATATAATTTGCAAACAAATTCAAAATGATATTGTTTCCCACTTATGTTTATATATTAATTAAAATACAGTGCATTCTCTAAGAAAACCAATATAAACCCAAGTTTAAAACTTAGTAGAAAACAAAAAAAAAAAACAAAAAATTTTTATTCTTATTTCAAAATGTTGTGTTTAGAAGTGTTAGAATTTTAGTATAATAATGCGCAAGTTTCAAGTTTCTAGGAATTTCCGCTGATTTTTTAGAATTTTTCTTATCG
The DNA here is from genome assembly GCF_013731165.1 of Rhagoletis pomonella. NCBI lineage: Eukaryota > Metazoa > Arthropoda > Insecta > Diptera > Tephritidae > Rhagoletis > Rhagoletis pomonella. The sequence continues at coordinate 2,192 of NW_023468683.1, read as the reverse complement.
CATTTGCTTCCATCTAATGAATATACACAATTTAACTCTATATGGAAGAAAACCGCAACACCTTCAGCAAAAAAATTCTAAAAAATGAACGGTATTTCCTAGACTCTTGAAGCTTGCATATTATTGTACTAAAATTTAAAGGACTATAAAACTGTGTACTCAAAAAAATTCTAGCACTTCTGAAAAAAAAGTTTGAAATAAAAATGAAAATTTTTTGACTGTTTTAGTTTTGTAATAAGTTTTAAACTAGGGTTTTATTGGGGAATGAACTGTATTTAAATTAATATATAAACATAAGTGGCAAACAATAATAATTTTGAATTTGTTTGCAAATGATATGTCCGACACTGTATATATTTACATGTTGTGATCAGAGACCATAACGATTATAAGAAATAAAATTAAATATTGCTCCATAATTATTACTGAACAATGGAAAAGTTGTTTTCCTCTCGCGGGACGATTATTTCAAGAGGAATATTATTTACGTCTTGTCATAATAATTATATGGACTTTTTTATTTTTTTCGTCTCTCGGGACGTTTATTTCAAGACGAATATTATTTACGTCTTCTCATAATAATTATATGGGATTTCTATTTTTTTTTGTCTCTCGGGACGTTTATTTCAAGACGAATATTATTTACGTCTTCTTATAATAATTATATGGGCTTTTTATTTTTTTCGTCTCTCGGGACGTTTATTTCAAGACGAATATTATTTACGTCTTCTCATAATAATTATATGGACTTTTTTATTTTTTTCGTCTCTCGGGACGTTTATTTCAAGACGAATATTATTTACGTCTTCTTGTAATAATTATATCGGCTTTTTATTTTTTTTTCGTCTCGGGACGTTTATTCCAAGACGAATATTATTTACGTCTTCTCATAATAATTATATCGGCTTTTTATTTTTTTTCGTCTCTCGGGTCGTTTATTTCAAGACGAATATGATTTGCGTCTTCTCATAATAATCATATGGGACTTTTATTGAATTAAAACTTCTTTATCGAGTTCGGAGATTTAGGACCGTTAATTTATCTATTTTCAAGTAATTCTATGGAATTTTCTGTAGTTAAATGAAATAAATAAATAAACTATAGCTCAACACAGATACGCTAACGGCCCTTAAAGCGTTAAATATATTTATATGTGACACGTAAAGTTAAAAGGGACCTACGCTCAGAAAAAAGATTTCGAGAAAAACGACTTTGAAGTTTACCAAGTTGATTTTGATGCTTCTGAACGTTTTAATGGATTGAAATTCGTTACTCGGGGGTTTTCGGGGTCGCTGATTACGAATCCGATGTTAGTTTTCCAAAATTCAAAATGGCGGATCCAATATGGCGGATGACTTTTTTAAAAATTGATCGGAATCGCTTGAAACTCATTACCCGGGGGTTTTTGGTGTCGCTGATTACGAATCCGATGTTCGTTTTTTAAAATTCAAAATGGCGGATCCAATATGGCGAAAAAAAATTTAAAACTTGTTCGGATTCATGTGAAACTCAAATATGTCGTTGACACCGAAAACGAGGTCAGTGATTACGAATCCGATGTTCGAAAACCCCCGAGTAACGAGTTTCAAGCGAATTTAATTAATTTCAGAATAGTTTGTCAGATTTGATTTTTTTGTACTTTTTTAGTGTGAAGGTACCTAACTTTGAAGTGAAATTGTGAAAAAACTAATGCAGCTAGAAAGCTGCGGTTTATTGCATTGGAAAGAGTGGCCCGTTTACTATAAGAGTCGATAAAAAAGTGAAAACCGATTTTTTCTGACTGTAGGTCCCTTTTAACTTTACGTGTCACATATATATATATATATACATATATATATTAAAGGCTTTCCTTTTACGTGGTTTTGGTTCTTGAAAAGGGTTGCCAGATGTTAGAAAATCAAATGCAAATAATCGAGTTCGGAGATGTTTACATAAAATATTTAACCCACCGTCACCACATCTGTACCGAGAATTGACGAGATTGGTATGTAGAAGTGCAATAATGTTTTATTTTTCAAAAAAGGTTTGCCACATAATAGAAATTAAATTCAAAATATTAAAATTATTTAAAAAGTTATTGGGTTATAACATATGGGTATCAATCCTAATGGTTTTGATTATTTTATTTTTTAAGTATACATATATATTTTTTTTTATTTTGTTATGTACTTCCTTTATGTACAATGTGCATG
>NW_023468682.1:0-5796 GCF_013731165.1 Rhagoletis pomonella | reverse complement strand
GGCGCACGCGAATGTGAGCGGCTTGCTGCGCGTGATTGTGAGCGGCTTGCCGCGCGCGAGTGTGAGCGGCTTGCCGCGCGTGATTGTGAGCGACTTGCAGCGCGTGATTGTGAGCGGCTTGTCCGTCGGGACTGTGAGCGGCTTGCCCCTCGGGAATTTTCACGATTTCCTGCCGGGCTGTGATCCCGGCTAGGGGCCGCCGATCTGGCTGAATGCCGGCTCTGTGGAGACCCTGATCGTCGGCTTTGAGGTGAACCAGATGGTGTATGTGAGCCAGAGCGGGACCCAGAGTTGCTGACCGAGCCCGAACTAGAAGATGAGCCCGAGCGGGAACGAGATTTGCGGTCGCTTCCACTAGCGCCTGAATGATGACTATGTGGAGATCTAGAAAAAATTATTGATTTTGATTTTATGGTTTTCTTTGCGGATTCTATTACCCTGGCTCCGGATCATGATGCTCTAATGTGAAGCCCGGCGTGGGTGCTGTCTGAGGCGATGGAGATCGACTATGGCTGCCTTCGGACTCAGAGCCTATGTATACCATAGCAAGTTATCGGTTTAGTTTAGCATTATGCAAATTACACTCACCGCTACCATCATCAGAATCATTGCGACCCATTTTTCACAATTTCAATAAATAAAAAAATAAAAGCGTTCCAGCCACTAATAAACGTCAATTTGACAAACTGTCAAATTTCGCTGAATTCTGGAATGCACTACCGGAATTCATTGGGAAGGACTACCGGAAAAACAGGGTGATAACGCGTCAAATGTAATCGATAGCTGTCGATAAGTCCCTGACAATCACAATATAACCAGTAAACAACCTTCGGTGAATTTGGCGTCTGCCTTCCTCGGGGATGAATATGCTAGGGATGCATGAACGAAAGACACAAGATCACGTAAGAACAAGAGAGTGAAAAAAGTCGATTTTTTAGCGGGTTCTACGCCATCTTGTTTCACTGGAAAACGAGCGAAAAGTAAACAAAGCAAAGAAAACAACGAAAACCAAAATTAGCCGAAATTATTGTCAGCCACTTTAAACGCACAATTTAGGTAAAATGATGCCACAAAATGCTTTAAAATGTGTTGTCATGTTGAATTAACTTTTCTTTACTTGAATAAAAGTGTAAAATAGTGGTGCTTGTGATGTAAACAAACGCTCAGCTGACGAACCCGCTTTCGCAAACTTTTTTCTCAAAACCAGTTACAAATACAACGTCGCGTTCTTACGTGATCTTGTATTTTTGGTTCATGCTAGGGATGAAATTATTGGTACACACGCCTGAAAATTTTCAACACGGCCTGACGGCTTTGAAGAATTTTTTTGTTCTAATTTTATTACTAAGGCGTCTAATAAATGCATGGCTTTTAGTTCTAGAAGAATAAATGTCAGTAAAGACAAGTCTTTTTTGTATAATTTCTGACTTTAATTGCTCAACTTCTTCTGAACCAGAGCAACTGTCAAAAATTTCCAGCAGTAAAAAGTTACGAATTGGCACAGCAGAAATTAAAAATTTTCTCGCCATAATAAAAAGTTTTTTCAACATGGAACTTTTCTACTAATTGACATGAAATTACTATCTCAACGCTCGGAGCGCTGCCACTGAGGGCCTTTGCCAACTGATTAAAAAGAGAAAATTTGGAAAGACCAAACAAAAATTTTGAGATTTCTCGTTGTGAATACGAATGCCATAGTTTTTACCTAGCTCGTGGGACTACGCAAAATTTTGACAGCTTGTAAATATGTATACACATAAAGTTGTTGGCGGTAATAAGGAGTCAAAATTAAAATGGAGAAAAGAACAAAAAGAGTAGGTTAGTTGTCAGTTATAAAATAAATCCAATTTATTTGCGAATATTTGTTTATTCTTTTTATTGAAAGGCAACCACTCGGAAAAGCTTGTGTTAATTATATTGATAACAGAACCTGGCAGCTCGCACGTTGTCTAAATTCTCAAGTAACATAAAGTCCACAAAAGAATAAGTACGCCATGTATAAATTTTAACAATACACAAAAATAGAGCTTTCGCACGAGCGTTTGTTTGGTTTTTCAACACCATTTATAATTTTCTTTTAATAAAATCACGATTTGACAAATACTTAAATTTATTTATCTAATAATAATATAGCACACAACCCTGAAATCTAAGAAAAAGTCTGAGGAAGGCCATTAAATAGCAGCACACAACCCCGTGCCTTCCTCAGGAGTGAATATAACTACAACAACAACGATTACTACAACAACAACCCAAAAAGGTTGGTTAGACTGCTTTTACACAGTTCAAGTATTGAATTCAATTCTGCTCGCATGTGGAAGAGAGGGGGTGAGAAGAAAAGGGACGAGTACACATGCGTCTGTACCGTCAAGTCGTTTCAACTTTCTTGCTTTGCTTTTGGCATTTTCGTTACTTCCCATTTAAAGAACCAAAAGCTTGAATTCAACAGAATTGAAACGTGTAAAAGCAAATAGAAAACACAAAAGAGAATGAGCAAGAATTGCTTTCAAGTACTTGAATCATGTAAATCGGGTGTTACTGTCTATACTGTGGTTCCTTGCTAGCAACATAACTGCTTTCCTGCGGAAAGCACCCTACAAGACGCGAATGACAGAAACTCTAACCCATTCTCAACGAAAACTAACACATATTCAAAATTTTATATGCCAGTTTGGCTCCGTAGGGAATGACTGTCATTTGATCGATCAAGTGAGTGTCAATGCTGATAGAAGTAACGGTAGTTGGTTGCCATAGTAACCACAAGATTCACTAGGGCTGCATTTTGTGCGCAACAAAAGTAGTTGTACCTGCCAAATAATGTCGAGTACTGAAGTACTTGGATATAATTTTGAACTTAATTAGTTTAATTTTAATTTTATCATTATTCGACCCCGCTCATAGCAAAAGTAAGTAAAAATAAAAGTTTTCATTGTGGTATGACATTCTTTTTATATATAAACGTAATAAATAAAACCGTATTATAAAGTACTTGGTACTGAAGAAGTTCAAATGCGCACATCAACAGAAAAAAGAAAGACGCAAAACGAAAAGATGTTCAAAACTTAAAGTGCTTTGGAAAAATAAAGATAAGTTTTATCACAGTATACAGTAAACCAGCCATTGACAATATGCTTATTTGAAAATTAATACATGAGATATTGTGCATGTATAGGATTATTTTGTCATTAACCCATAGGCAATGACTGGTGCAAAAGTACCCCCAAATGTTTGTTGATATATTTGAAATGTAAATTTTAACAGCGAAATTCATTAAAAAAAAACAATAAAACAAAAATATTGTTGATTACTACATGGGAGGTGGTCGTGGTTATAGACAGATTTCACCAAAATTTAATACTGACCTACGTTATACCAAAGGCAGCTTCGGCACCTACTTTCGTTAAAATATCTAAATTTTGTTCGAGTTAGCGTGTTTACAAACAGACAGGACTGAACCAATTCATTTCGTCATTCTGAATATTTTGATAAATATGTATGTAAGAATATGTGTATATACATTTTATACCGTTGAAAAAACGGCCTTGCTTATCTGCATAAACCTTTCCTGCATTAGTTCGAGCGTCGATATATAACTTTGGGTACATATTTCATAAAAACTTTGGAGGTCTCCACTATAAGAGTGGTATATTTGAAAATTAGAGAGTTCTACCTTTAAGCTAAGTAATAATTGTTTTACCCCCTAATTTATGGGTCCATTTTCCAAAATCAGCCCACCATTATTCACTCAAAGTTGTGTTTGAAACCAGATATGACTTATGTAGGAACTGCATCCGGTTATAATCGCTTACGCTGCAAGCCTGATTTGCTCGGAATTTTGTTTTTCTCGTTGTTTTATTTTATGTGACTTGAAAATAAATTCCACTATAAGAAAATATTGAAATTGGATTTCATTTGGGTTAAAGAAAACGACAACTGTGAAAAAATATCAACCAATACATTCAAATAAATTGTCAAATAAGCATATTTACATTTTTTGTTTTGCCTATCTGGATTACTGTATACTGTGAGTTTTATAAAATATTTCATTTAAAATTAATAATTTCTGACAAAAATTTAGATGACATCGCCAGTTCTCTGCCACTGCAGTCCGATTGCGCTGTGGATTTAATGGAAACCAAGTTACGAGATCCAGAGTATGCACAAGCCATGGTAAAGAATTATATGATGGAATGCTTATTTTACATTCTAATTGCTGTACATATATTTTCAAAAGGCCACATATATTATAAAATTAAAAGGTGTGTCTGAGGACGTAGGCAGCGTCATTAAACATTTATTTACGGACGAAACATTGCTGCAATTCAACTGGGACGGAAGATGGGAGAGAAAACCACTGAACAAACTCATACTGGTTGACACAATCCTACGAGGTAATTACGTTCTGACCATTTATTTTTTTTTTAGTTATTTGTATTTATGCACCTATATAAAAACATTTCTAACACACTTTGTAAAAAATTATCAAAAAACAACGCAAGGTTTTAGCCGCTTAAAACTTGCACAATATTATGCTGACGTTGAATGCGCTGTAAATCTGCATACCCGAATTTGTTTCTAGAGAACGTGATTTAAAAGTTATAAATTTTGATTACCATTTTTGGAAATTTTGCGATTTTTAATGAAACTTTGAGTTGCAGGGTTTTCGTTTTGGTATAAAATATATCTTTGTAAAAAAGTTAAAAACAAATAAAGTAAAAAATAAATGGTCTAAACTTATAAAGAAATAGTATCCCTAATTATGTGGCAACAAACATATCTTTTAACAATAAAATGTTTTTTGATAATCTATTTCATACCACATAGATGCATTTAACAAGAAAGGTGCAGTTGAGTTGGAAAAGGATATCAAAAAGGCAGTTGAGCTGAGCCATCACCGCTTACGCCAAAAAAATTTTTTAACAAAAAAATCAAAAAACACATCATCTGGAAATCTATAATTTTAAGATTATTTAATATTAGATTTAAGTACGTACATATGAACGCTAGTGTCAGAAATAATATAAACGCCTTATTTTGACTAATTTTTCGCTAAATTACCTTTGTTTTTTTAATGTTTAATGCTTATTTAATATTCAATGTTTATTTAATGTTCGATGTTTATTTAATGTTCAATGTTTATTTAATGTTCAATGTTTACCTTACCAATACCTTTTTTCTGAATTTTGGTACCATAATTTCGAACGCAGCTGTATGTATGTTTTTATGGTTTTCTGAATTTTTAGTTCGTAAGACATGCATCAGTTTGCTACTAACTTTTTAATGTTCAGTAATTAGTTTATAAGATTTTGTGGAAAGGTATTTAACAAAAAATCCCACTCTGTTCAATATCTGTTTTATGTATGTACATGTATACGCTGGTGGCAGAACTAATAGAAACGCCTTATTTTAACAAATTTTTGGCTACATTTCCTTTGTGTTTATTTAATGTTTAATGTACAAAGTTTGAAATGTGGATTTGTATGGCGTTTGTCATACAACTAGCTAGACTTTTATAATAGAATCTAGTGGCGCAATTTTCTCCCTTATGACGGTTTTGTAATTTGTTTACATAAATTGTTAAAACACAGGAACAAAGTTGCCAATTACTTCGAAATGTACATGTCAACAAACTTAATTCGGATGTTGTCAGCGCTTTTCTGTATACTCTGATCTGTCGCTGATTAGTCTGATTATGGGCTGTTTTTGCTTACGCGTAAATGTACATTTAGCGCATTTAGCTCTAAATGCAACTCTAAATGTACATTTATCCATACAAAATTCGTCATCTAAATGCAA
>NW_023468681.1:0-5796 GCF_013731165.1 Rhagoletis pomonella | reverse complement strand
CCACTTTCGCCTCTAATGCAATCGGTATGCGTCTTACTGGTTGCTGGACTGGCCGTACACTACGATCTATTGCTAAACTAACTTTAATGTTTTTAATTTTTGGAAATGTCTCTTTATTTCCAATTCGATGGACATTTAAGCCTACTCTCAAAACATTAAGTTTTACTGCTGAGTCACGCCCCAAGAGTGATTGACTTCCCTTTTCAATAACATAAAAGGTAGCAATCATTTCTGTATGCGCTGTAGCGATTGGCGCGTCAAAAACCTGTAACACTTTCAAAAGCTTGTCCGCGGCGTACGCTTTGAATTGATTGGGAGAGTGGGACCGGATGTTCCACACTACGCCCTGTCCGTTCCTTAATTTCGACCAATCTCCTTCACTTATTAGATTAAACCGAGACCCAGAATCTATTACCATGTCAATCGTTTGACCACCAACAGAGCATGTAATCATCTCATCGCTCATATCATTATCAATTTTAAAGCAGTCGAACTCCCGCATTTCTTCAGATGTCGTCTCACCCTCATCGTTTATGCAACGCACTCTAGATGTAGTCATGCGCCGCCGTTTCGGGTTATCATAACTACCACTTCCGTGTTCGCGTTTGACCCTTTTTGTTTTACACTTCACTGCAAAATGACCCTGTAGCATACATTTATTGCATTTAGCATTCTTAGCCGGGCAGTTAAAGCTTTTACTCATATGCCCTTTACGCCCACATCTATCGCATTCAGCAGCATCAAAACTAGTTTTGTTAGCGATTTTGTTTACGGCTAGTGGCACTATGTCAGAAGACATTGTTGTCGTTTGGCTTTTTATTGCTTCGTGTACTTGACACATTTCAACCACCTGCGTTAAATCATGTTCTTTTTCTAGGAGCCGTTTTTTCAAATCTACTGGCGCCCACGCATCGATAAGCTTATCTTTTATATTCGTTTCGATGACCTCTTTCTCGGTCTTGCCAAATTCACATTTAGCAGCTTGCCCTCTTAGTTTCAAAATGAATTTATTTAGAGTCTCCCCTTCCACTGGTTTCAGGGACCTAAACAGGTGTCGTTCGAAAGTCGAGTTTCTCCTTGGAGAGAAATGTTGTGTCAGTTTGCCCACGAGCACCTCGTACGGATCTATACCTTCTTTTGCTTCTACCAGCGCGTCTGGAATATTATACACGACTTCTTGTAGTTGAGCACCGCCAAGGTGTAGCAGTTTACTTCTTTTTTTAGACGCAATGGTAATGTCTTCTGCTTCTAAGTACAGCGTAAACGATCGAAGCCATTTTTCCCACTCTGTTCGGATTATCGACTTGTCCATCACGTCGCATAGAAATGGTGCCACACTGGGATTCATCATTTTCTTTGGATAATTATGCCTAGAAATAAAACAAATTTTTGCTTCGATAACTATGTATGTACATACATATGCATTCCATTAACAGAGTTTTTTGTATGTGAGCAAACTTTCGCTCGACCCCAACCCAACATAAATGCACACCGTCTATTCCTGTATCATCAAGTTCTCATACACGTACGTATAACATTTTGTTATGCAATTTTACGACTAGGACAAATAATGCTTTATTTTCCTGTATTAACGCACGCCGTGCGTCCATGCTAGATTCGGTTATTGTCACATTCATCTTGTTTGTTGACATTGCTGTCAAATAGAATACATATATATGTACATTCGTATGCTCAATTTACGAATTGTCTACTCTTTGTTTAGTGCAGCTTAAACCAGAACTCCATGGCTGGTCCAATGAGCGTTGTTGGCGTTGCAAAATTCCACCTCGCCTGTCAGCTATTCAATTTACACGGCTAACAATCGTGGTGAAAGTTGCGTACGCCTCCAAGTCTAAAGGACGCGCATGGAGTTGGGCCTTTGTTAATGTGGATACACATTTTAGTCAACGACTTTTTTGTTTGCTTCTTATTTGCATTCTCTTGCAATTTAATGCTACTACTCTTTAATATTCTTTTACCTTTATGTTTGTATGTCTATGCAATTTAATGCCAGCTCTCATGGGCAATCGAATGCCTACCCCGAATAGCAATTCAATGTTTTTGCAATTTAATGCCGAATTTTCTCTTTATCTTTTTTCAGATTCTTTTCAACTGGCAATTTAATGCCTATGTAATTTAATTCCAAATTTTCTCTTTTCTCAAATTTCTTTCAATTGACAATTTAATGCCTGTGCAATTGAATGCCGAAATTTCTTTTATTTTTCAGGTTCTTTTCAACTGGCAATTTAATGCCTGTGCAATTAAATGCCGAATTTTCTCTTTAAGTTTTCTTCACGCACTCACACTTGTGCAGGCAATCGCAATTCAGTCGGCCTCGCACACTACTTGTTGCTTTTGTTTCGTTTTTTTTTTCCCAACTGAATTGCGCAGTCCACTTTATTTGCAAAATGTTCGCTCCACTTTTAGATTTGGTTACTTTATCTTCTTTAATTTTTCTCTCGTCGCCACTGTATTAACTGCTATATTTACGAACAAGTATTTATTATGAAATACAACTTATTAAACCACAAATATCAAAGTACAAAGTATTATAGCATTAATCTCAACCGCACTCAATGACTCGCATTATTCCTTTATTTCTCGTTTCTCCTCGTTCCCTATTTGCATCGGTGTCGTTGCCAGTTGTCATCAATCACTAGGGTTGCCACATCCCTCCTATTTTTTTTAGCTTCAACTTAATCCCTTCTTGCTGAACTGATGGTGGGTCGCCGGTGCACACGTTTGAAACAGGTGGTGATGTGACCTTAGCCGCTGACTCAGGACGTAGTAGCCCTTGTGATGTTCCTGCCTCCTCCGCGCCTGAATTTCTGGATAGTGTTGAATATTGTTCCATTGGTGAATCTAACAATGTTTCTGGTGCTTTCTCTGACTCGCTGGCTGGTTGTTGGTTAGCGGAGGGAATTTTCTTAACATGGCTGATGTTCCTTCGCAGCACCTTACCATCGCCTGAAAGCTTTACTTCATCGCCGTGCCTCTCAACCACAACGTATTCGGTTGCATCGAAATTTGGTGTTAACTTGTGCGGGAATACTACGTTCTTCACAAGCACAACATCCCCAACTGCTATGTCCGAGCTTTTTGCCCGTCTCGCTGCATCAGCCTTCTCTTTTCCCTTATGTTTATTTATGCAGTCCAAGTCTTTTGCCGACGAGTCAACGATTTCTTCTGTTAGATCACGTATGTCTGGGATCTTGTCGCGAATGGTTCGATTAAACATTAATTCCGTTGGTGTAGACCCGGTTGTGCTGTGAGGTGTCACGTTGTACATCATTAAGAATTTCTGTACCTCTGACTTATAGTTCACCTTGTTAGAGTGGGCAATTTTCAAACGCTTCACTAGTGATCGATTCATGTTCTCGACCTCTCCGTTAGCTTGAGGCCAGTACGGCGGCGTTGTGACTTGCTCAATGTTATTCTCTCTACAGAATTCTTTAAACTCATTGCTGACGTATTGTCTTCCATTGTCGGTACGCAAGGATTTAGGTAACCCTAGTCTAGAGAAGATGTCTTGCATCGCTTTTATAACAGCTTCGGAATTTATTTTTCTTAAGAACACAACCTCTTGATAGCGCGAGAAATAATCTATCAATACGAGTAAGTACTCCCCGTTGGGAAGAGGACCTAGTAAATCCGTTGCCACACATTGCCATGGTCCGTCAGGGAATCTGTGTCTTTGCATTGGGGTTGGATTGTTTGGTAGCGATACCAGCAAACAGTCTCGGCAGTTTTTAACAAAACGTTCGACCTCTCTGTCAATCAGGGGCCACCAAACCTTCGCTCTTAGTCGTCTTTTCATCGCCGACTCCCCTGGGTGCCCTTCGTGTGCGAGTTCCAGTACTCTTTGCCGTAGAGATTCGGGAATCACAATGCGTCTCCCACGCAGAAGTATATTGCCTAGCACAGAAAGTTCTAGTCTGAACGGATAGTACATATTGGACGTTCCCGAGCTCCACGAGTTGTTGCTTATGTGACTGATTGCATCAGTTATGTGATCATCTCCTGTACTTTTGTTATCAATGATGGTTACTGTGAGAGTTGCTGGCACGGAGCTACACACGATTTGGAAAATATTATTTTCGCAGTTGCTATCAAATACGTCACCACTTGAAAACTTAACTAGTCTCGATAAGGGGTCCGCTATATTTTCCCTTCCAGCGCGATAAATTACTTTAAATTTGAAAGCTTGCAGTCTTAGAAGCCAACGTTCAATTCTGGCAGGTGGCTTGGATGTCGGTTTAAAAATAGCTTCAAGGGGTTTGTGGTCTGTGACCAGTTCGAATTGTAATCCTGCTAAATAATAATAAAATTTCTCTACCGCCCACACTAGAGCCAAGCTTTCTTTCTCTGTTTGCGAATATCTTTTCTCAACGTCTGAGAGGCTTTTGCTAGCAAATGTAATTATCTTCGGATCCCCAACGCTGTCGAATTGAATTAAAACTGCCCCTAAGGCTATCGGGCTGGCATCAGCTATTACGCGCGTTCTGTTTTTCGGATCGAAGAATGCCAACTTGGGTATTTGTGCTAGATAAGCTTTCAGTTTTTTAAATGCCTGTTCTTGATTGCAACCCCAGATGAAGGTGCTATTTGATTTTAGGAGACTCCTCAAAGGCTCAGTAATATCCGCTAATTTTGGTATAAATTTCCCTATATACGTAACTAGGCCAAGGAAACTTCTTACCTCGTCTTTGGTCTTTGGCGCTCGAAATTCTCCAATTAATTTCACTTTCTCTGGATCGGCTGTGAACCCTTGTTCCGATAACATGTGCCCCAGAAACTTTAGCTCCTTCACTTTCCAGGCGCATTTATCTGTGTTTAATACGACACCATTCGCATTAAATATTCGCATGACGTCCCTTACCGCTTCGTCGTGTTCTTGTTCCGAGCTTCCGAATATGATGACATCGTCGATATAGTTGAGAACGTTTTTGCAAGGTGATAGTAACTCTTCCATTATGCGTTGGAAAATCTCAGGTGCCGAATTCACGCCGAACATTAACCTTTTGTACCGAAATAGTCCTTTGTGTGTGATAAACGTCGTTATTTCTCGGCTGGCCTCATCGAGTTCAATTTGGTGATATGCGTTTTTTAGATCCAGCCTCGAGAAAAATTTTGCATGTCTTAGTTTTGTCATGAAGGAGTCGAAGGTGGGTAGGGGGTAGTTTTCACGTAGTATGGCCTCATTTGCGCGCCTCATATCGATACATAGCCTTACGTCCCCATTAGGTTTAAATACTATGACAACTGGTGATATCCACGAACTTGGCCCTGGAACTTGCTCGATTATGTCTTGTTGTAATGCTTCATCAATCTTTTCCCCCACTTTCGCCTCTAATGCAATCGGTATGCGTCTTACTGGTTGCTGGACTGGCCGTACACTACGATCTATTGCTAAACTAACTTTAATGTTTTTAATTTTTGGAAATGTCTCTTTATTTCCAATTCGATGGACATTTAAGCCTACTCTCAAAACATTAAGTTTTACTGCTGAGTCACGCCCCAAGAGTGATTGACTTCCCTTTTCAATAACATAAAAGGTAGCAATCATTTCTGTATGCGCTGTAGCGATTGGCGCGTCAAAAACCTGTAACACTTTCAAAAGCTTGTCCGCGGCGTACGCTTTGAATTGATTGGGAGAGTGGGACCGGATGTTCCACACTACGCCCTGTCCGTTCCTTAATTTCGACCAATCTCCTTCACTTATTAGATTAAACCGAGACCCAGAATCTATTACCATGTCAATCGTTTGACCACCAACAGAGCATGTAATCATCTCAT
>NW_023468680.1:0-5796 GCF_013731165.1 Rhagoletis pomonella | reverse complement strand
CGAGGCTGTCGTATGTCCAAAGGATATGTCTGCCTGTTTGTGTGTTTTGCAACTAAGGCAATCCATTTGGAAGCTACCTCTGATCTAAGTACGCAATCTTTCTTAGCAGCATTTGCCAGGTTCGTTTCAAGAAGGGAATGTCCAAGAAACATCTACTCCGACAATGGTACCAACTTTGTCGGAGCTTCTAGAGCTCTGAGAGCGGAATTAAAAGCCTTTTTGATGGATGCACGCAATAGCACCTTAGCCAAATATACCCACCAAATGCTTTCGTGGCTTCATTCCCGCCTCAGCTCCTGACATGGGCGGGCTATGGGAAGCGGGGTTAAAAGTTTTAAAAACCACTTTACTAAAATCGCATCAAACCATAAATATACGTTTGAAGAGTTTACGACTCTTCTATGCCGAATTGAATCCTGTCTGAATTCTCGACCATTAAGCCCCACATCAAACCAGCCATCAGACTTGGAGCCACTTACTCCAGGCCACTTTTTGGTTGGTGGACACCTATTAGCTCCACCAGAAGTTGATGCTAACGAAAATACGGCTACGATTGTAAATCGTTGGCAAAGATTAAAAGCTTTACATCACACGTTTTGTAACCGATGGAAATCAGAATACCTATCTGAACTCCAGAAGCGCAACAAATGGAGGCATCCTCAAGCCAACATCAAAATAGGAGACCTCGTCATTATTAAGGAAGACAACTTACCACCAAATGAATGGAGACTCGGAAGAGTCTTAAAATTATACCCAGGTTCGGATACTCGGGTACGAGTGGTATACATCATGACCGAACGTGGCCAGGTAACAAGGCCACTAGTAAAATTGGTCTTACTACCACCCTGTAGTGAAGCAAACGAAGAACCAACCGAGTCTTCGTAAATACATTCTCTGTATTTGCGACTTCAACGTGAAAGCAACCAGGTATTCCACTTCATAGGTACCTAGAATTTTCCACGACTGAAGCCGCAAATATTAAATTTCATCAATCAACTTCACTTGCATTAGAAATGGAACTCTTACATGTTTTAAGCGGAAGTATACCAAACACTCATTTTGCATAGAATATTGTCTTAACAATCTCCGAATATATGCATGCTTGACGACCATACAATAAGATTCCGTCGCAGAATCTCAGGATACACAGAACCAGAGCAAGGCATTATTTGAACAAATTTTAGCCGTAAATAATTCGCAAGTAATCCATTAACGAATGAATTATTCATCAATAAATTCCTTCTGAATAAATTAGTCGTGATTTGTTTTCAATTTGAAATGTTTTAAAACAAATGTTTTTCTATAATCTCTGATAGGGAGTGAGTGAATTCGTTTTTTACTTTATCACGAATATTTCTTTTATTTTCATTATTCAAACAACGAATAAAATAATTTATCCTCCATTTGAGTAATTTTCCGTTGAACAAACTGAATTACTTGTTAGTTACGCATAATGATAAATGGTGCCCAGCTATGCATATAACATGCATACGTATGTAGCTTGGACGGTTAGCAACCAAACCGATGACAGCGAGGCCATTTATAGCAACAGAGATATAAAGAACAAACTTAATAAAATTTCATCGTTTTTTTTTCTCAGTTTAATAAGAGCCATCTCTAATGCCTATACGCATGAACGGTTACCGACTCAGTAATAGCGTGTATAATGAGGTGACGGTTCTCAGCCCGAGTTCACACGGGGCGATTCGGTAATATAGAACCGACCATCGTGAGATCTGTGCAAATAATAACCAAATAAAAGGGGCCTTCTGCCCAACAAAGAAAGAACCTAAACATGCCGGCCCCCTTGCTCTTATGTACCTGACCCCCCAATAATTGAAGTTTCAGAACATGAACGCCATCGGCCTTAACAGAAAGTCTTTAGATGCCGTGTGAATCGAGTCCTAACGTACAAAGATGTAAGAATTTTACATATCCCTTGTTTATACCTACGCAAAACCGTATTAACAAAGACCGATTCGATTCAACACATATTTCTTACAAACTTCTTATAACGCATTCGCTGGAACCGTGTTCAAAGGTAAACACAATCTGTTGGTTTTATTCAACATTTAGTAATCAATAAATTTACGTGTTGGACCGAAATGGATTTGAAGAGTAATACAAATATATTACAACAATAACTCCAATTACAAACGGGCTGTGTAAAGAACACCAGCCAATTTTGACCTCGCGTTAAACGCATTATACGTCTATAATTGCTTCCTAATCGATGTGAGAAACAAAATCCCGATTTCAAAACCATCTGAGTCAGGGGCGCACCCAGGAATACATTTGGGAGGGATTTATACTTCTGAAAATTCGCTTCAGATAAAATGATCATTAAAGTACATTTATGCAAGTTTATGTACAGTATGTAATAAATAAATAAACTTTTTGAAGTTTCATAAAGTGTATTTATTTACATAAAATTAGCAAAAAACTCAAACATTTGTAACCGACTTCGCAAAAGGGGTAAGTTATCAATTCGTCGGAATAGTATACTAACGCATAACTTTGGACCACGTGAACCGATTTCAATACTTCCTTTTTTTATCGGAAAGATGTTACCTCAATGGTCTTCCCGTAGTTTGAAATTACGTGTTTAATATAAAGTTCTATAAACACAAGATGCGCTCAACTTGCAAAAGTAATAAAAAAAATTTAAAAAAAAAGAAGAGTTTTAATGTTCATTTTCCTCAATATCTGGTTTCTGGTTTTCGAATGAGATGGTGATTTTTTACGACTGCCTAAGTTTTTTTTAATATTTCGAATACCGAGAAAATTAAATGAACTTGAATTTTTGTTATGTAGGCAATTTTGGTGGAACGAATTCGAAGTGGGCAAATTAAATCTTCGAATCCTTGTTAAGGACATATCAGTTGTAAACTCTTTTAGGCTCTGTAAGTGAGTATGCGTTGCATATTTTTAGGTTTCATTCGCAGTTAAACTTTTAAGAGCTCTCAAAAAAAAAAACGAAAAATTCATATAAAATGGCGCACAAGAAATGGAATAGGAATTTTCTTCTATCAAAATTTCTTAAATCAATTTGCATCTCTCAGGAAAAAATGCTCGTATACCTATTTCTTCAAGAAAATTTACAGCAAAAGCAAAGTGCTTTATAATAATAAATATTTCTTGTGATTTTTCTTGAGAGCTGGCTTTAGGATACAGTTTGTATTTCAGGTTATTAGCTTTAGGGGGGCGGGGGTTTGAACCCCAAAAGTCACCCCTTGTGTGCGTTAATGATCTGAGTCAAATCGCTCTATGAGTCAGTATAAACAAGGTAGGAATCTGAGGCGTAAGTACATACATAAAAAGGTTAAGGTACTCACGGTATCCGGAAGAAGTTACCAGCCACATATAATGCATGTTTCCACTACAACGAAATCCGCCGCAGGACGGTGGCTTCTTCAGCCTTTACGTTTCCAACAAAGCACGTTCGGATCAATAACAGTGGCTGTTAGGAAAACCGAAAGCATTAGAGGAACGTGAAAACAAAAATTAAAATAAAACAAGAATAAAGAATACAAATACTAAGCCCTTGGTATTTCCGGCAGCGCCGTTGCTGTAAGTGATGCATCCAATGCGCTAGATGTATGCGGTCGTGTTTTAGTTAGTGGTGCAGCTAGAGCAGCAGGGCCGTCGCTCAAATTGGTAACACTGTAGCTGACGGTGCTGCCCGCAGTCTCTAGTATAAATTGCGCTAATCGAAGCCGCTGATGTAATGACCTGAAAGCCGTTGGTTAGAACCCTTGAAGCATTGGCTGGAACACAAACATCGGCAACGCATACATCTTGGAAGAGTGCATTCAAAAATCGCTCACGTAGATGTTCACTCAGCGGCTCCTAATTTGCCTAGAGAAAATCTTGTGCAGCAGTTATAATAACCTAAGAACTTTGATAGTAGGCGCTTCCAAAGACAACACGCGTCAACGCGAGACACACTCGGCGAACGTGGTAGTTGCATTTTGTTGTTGTTGGTAGCACGCACAGCCAACGGGCTGATGGAATCCAAAATATATTAATTTAGATGTATTCCATCGAATTGTTTATTGGGTTGGAGCATTTTCGATGACATTGGTAGTTAAAAAGCGAATCACTTAAAAAGGGCATCCCTTGGCAATTGGACAAGATACACGTGTTATATCTTTAACTCCAAATGCTTTGCAAATGGTAGACATTTTTATACCCGAGCGCACTTGTGCACAAGGGTATTATAACTTTGTTCACATAACGGTTGTTTGTAACAGGCAAAACGAATCGAGATAGATATAGACAAATGTATACATAAATGATCAGAATGAAAAGAGAAATCGATTAAGCGGTCTGTCCGTCCGTCCGTCCGTCCGTCCGTCTGTCCGTCTGTGCACACGATAACTCGAGTAAAAATTGAGATATCTTAACGAAACTTGGTACGTGAACTTCTTTTGGGCGTAGGACGGATGGTATTGAAAATGGGCGAAATCGGACAATAACCACGCCTACCTCCCATAGAACGGTAATTTAACAAATACGAAAACTGCGATATTTTAGTAACTACTGAAGATAATTCACTCAAAATTGATACTTACAATGAGTTTCAGACGGAAAACATGCATTTTATAAATTTTTGGAAAATGGGCGTAGCCACGCCCACTTATGGTTACATGTGTATATCTTGGTAACCGCTAGACCAATTTCTTCCAAACTTGGCACAGTTGTTGGTCCTGGCACAGCATACCAAATGGCCGAAAATTTCTAAAATCGGACAATAACCACGCCCACATCCCATATAACGGTAATTTCGAGAAATACAAATTCTTCGATAAATCAGTAAATATTGAAGCTAATTTATTCAAAATTGATGGTTGCAACAATTCTTTACCAAGAAATACGTTTATGACAAAATTTTGGAAAATGGGCGTAGCACCGCCCACTTGTGATCACATATATGTATCTCGCTAACCGTTCTAGCAATTTGTACCAAGCTCGGTATGGTTATTGTGCTTGCCACATAAAAGCAAACCGTTGAAAATTGTTGAAATCGGACTAAAATTGAGGCCGCTTTTCATATAACGGTAAATTTCAGAAATGCTTGAAATTTCAATATTTCGAAATTTAAGGACGCTAATTTACTTGGCCGCTGTAGTGTAGTGGTAAGCAGTGCGCGCTTTCACTCACCAGCTCCTGGGTTCAAGCCCTGGTCAAAGCAACATCGCAAAAAATTTAGAAAAAGGTTTTTCTTAACAGCGGTCGTCCCTCGGGAGGCAATGGCAAACCTCCGAGTGTATTTCTGCCATGAAAAACAGCTTCTCATAAAAATACAATCGCCGTTCGGAGTCGGCGTAAAACTGTAGGTCCCTCCGCTTTGTGTGACAATATCAAGGCGCACGCCACAAGTCGGAGGAGAAGCTCACCCAAACACTAACATATGTGTAAGCGCCAATCTATTATTATTATTATAATTTACTTAAAATGTATACACCCCGGCTTATCATGTAGCGGTAGATCTCGGAAAGGTGGAAAACATATATTTAATACTTGCGCCGGGTATTTAATGTTCGGCTCCGCCCGAACTTAGACTTTCTTACTTGTTTATATAAGAGATTGGCGTCTAATCTCATTTTTTGGAAGAGTGCAAACCTTTTCGTAGCTCCACTTTTTTAGCCTTTGTTCGTTTGGGACCTGAAAAAGAAAAATGAATGAAAAATTCAACAATGATCAATTAAAAATTCACAAAATATAATAACCTACAACACTTACCGGGTGGCCTCGTGGAAAATTATGAATGACATTTCCTTTCATTCGAGGGGT
>NW_023468679.1:0-5797 GCF_013731165.1 Rhagoletis pomonella | reverse complement strand
AACATTTTTTGTAATTATTTCGTTTTGGGGGACCATAAAATTGTTTTTAACTAGTCTTTGTTATGTAACATTTATTAACTAATGTATTCTCCCATATCGTAATTTAAATCAAATATTTACCAGTTAATTAACCGATTCCGGAAAATGAAGCCAAATCCTTTTCAAGGACTTCGTCATCCTTTGCTGCCAAAATACATTTACCGAAGTCAGCACACAGATGTTCAAAATTGGAATTTAATTTTCGTAATTCGCCGCAGTCTTCATTTTTCAACCAATTTTTACTAAAAACCAAAAAAAAAATTATTTTTGTGAACCTAACTAACTAACTAATGTATTCTCCCATATCGTAATTTAAATCAAATATATACCAGTTAATTAACCGATTCCGGAAAATGAAGCCAAATCCTTTCAAGGACTTCGTCATCCTTTGCTGCCAAAATACATTTACCGAAGTCAGCACACAGATGTTCAAAATTGGAATTTAATGTTCGTAATTCGCCGCAGTCTTCATTTTTCAACCAATTTTTACTAAAAACCAAAAAAAAAAATTATTTTTGTGAACCTTTTTTTTTATGTTGGAACATTTTTTGTATTATTTCGTTTTGGGGGACCATAAAATTGTTTTTAACTAGTCTTTATTATGTAACATTTATTAACTAATGTATTCTCCATTTTCTTTAAAATTGCCACTTTTTCAGCATTTTGCACTAAAAAATTTAATATAATCAAATAAAAATTCACAAATCAGGCTCAACTGGTATCTTGCAAATATTATAAGCTTTAATAAAAAAAATTATCAAATTAAGTGAAAAAAATGAAGGCTCCAGTTAATTACGAACACTAAATGCCACTTTAGACCACTGTGCAGCAGGGAGTTTATTGTTCTCTTTCAATGGAACTGGAAACTCAGCGTGCGACACGATCCTGTGCACAACTTTCCTCGTGCTTTATATATTGTGCAAATATTACCTATTAAATAAAAAACCCTTAAGTGGGGTGCGAAACAAACTGGCGAAGATTTTCATTATATTTTATAAGGAACATTTTTATTTTTCATATTCTGAAAAATGTACCTCTGAAAAATGCAGTGCTGATTTAAAGGACAGTTTTAGAAATAAAGGACAAAACGGACAGGAAGTTAAAATAAACGACTGTCCTTTGAAATAAAGGACGGATGGCCACCGTAGTTATGATCCCTAAGAGCGGAAGAAGGCCGCCTACGCAGAAAGAAGTTCTGCGCAAAAATTCTTCCGCTTCTCTTTTCCGGCAACACAGAAAGGAGAATTCTAATTAGTAACGGTTATAATGCCTAAGCGCGACCAAAGGCCGCCTATGCAGAAAGAAGTTCTGCGCAAAAATACTTCCGCCCCCCTTTTCCGGCAACATAGGAGAATTATACTTAGTAAGGGTTATAATCCCTAAGCGCGCCTGAAGGCCACCTACGCAGAAAGAAGTTCGTTGTCATGTATGCACTATTTCGGTTTTTGTCATATGCATTATTTCGGGTTTGATTCGAAACTGAGCATGTATGCTTTACTTCGGTTTTTGTCATATGCATTCGAGTGGTTCATAAAAACACTCTCTTTGGAAATTCATAAACGCTACATCAGCATATTGTTATTTCTGATAAAAAAAGAGACACGTCTTTTTTTATTTTGAAAAAAAAATTTTTTAGAGGTCGCGCTGCTCAGTTTTTGGCGATAAGAAAACCTTTTTTTCAAAATAAAAAAACACGTTTATTTTTATCACAAATAACAATAATTTGAGGTAGCGTTATGAATTACCAAAAAAAAAATTTTGAACCACTCTAATATGCTTTATTTCGGTTTTGAACCGAAACTGTGCATGTATGCATTATTTCGTTTTCCTTATACGCATTACTTCGGTTTTGAGTCGAAACTTCGTTTTTCTCATATAAATTATTTCGGTTATCAAACGAAAGTGTGCGTATGCACAATCTTGGTTTTTATAATATGCATTATTGCGGTTTTCAACCGAAACTGTGCATATATGCATTATTTCGGTTTTTTTCATATGCATTATTTCGGTTTTTTTCATATGCATTATTTCGGTTTTTTTTCATATGTATTATTTCGTATGCACAGTTTCCATATGCACAATTTCAGGGCGCCTCTCAATCAGTATAAATTTGAACTTCCGCACGATATTTTTAACATGCAAATTTGTATGCGATATGTATGTATATTTACGCTCGAATATCTGCACTTGCAGTATTATACATTAAAAAAATAGTTACTTTATACACACCTACACAAGGCTACAAATGTTATCGATTGAGCTCACACGATCTCGTCGGTGATAAGTCAGTCGACTCGAAACAATCGAAAAACATCTCGATGGTATAGTCGGGGGCTGCTAGTCGATTATTGACTCGATTGTAATTTTGCAACGACGCCGATTCTCTCGATCGTTTAAACATCTCGGACTCGCGCATCACTATAATAAACTGTATATACATACATATGTATGCATTTAGCAAGTTTAATCAGTGATCGCTGATTAGTTCAAATATGATTATGTATGTATTCATATCCCTGTGGGGAATTTCTCTAATTCTGAACTGGTGCGCTTCTAGTACATTTAGACCCAGTACTGGTTCGCGATAAATCTCTTTTGCATGCAAGCAACTGGCGAATTTCATGGCAATATCCTAGGAAGTGCTAATTGCCTCCCCGCTGCATCCCTTTTTCGATAGTTCCGAACTAGTTCTAAATTCTATAGTTCTGAACCAATTCTAAAATCGACAGACGAAATAGAAAGAACCATGATTTTTCAATAGTTTTGGTTCTTCCGTATGTGCCATTTTAAGTTATTTTAAAAGAAAGGTGTTTTCAATTTGAAATTAAATTTGTTTGAATGATTGTAAGAAATGTACGTTTACATACCTTTGGCTGTAGCTGAGTTTGCAGAGGTGCTCGATGTTATTCTAGACGGTCCCAAGAAGCTATTTTATTTTTTTTATTTTTATTTGTATAATATGTATTTATTTATTGAATCTTTCCTTCGAAACTAACAATAAGTTTCCAAATCTTACAAACTACCACTAAATTTAAAATTTCTGCGGTAATGCTTAGACATTTTTTATTTTTTCATACATATGTATATATTTATTACAGTTGTTGCTGCTGTCGGAATGGAAAAGATTCCGAGTAGCAGGATCGCTGGATATCGTGCTGCGCAGGCGGTCTGAAAGTACGAGTTCCAGAGCCGCACTGCCTGGGCAGGTGGAAAGGACTAGTTTCCACGCCGCGCCCTCGCTTCACTATATTTACGTAATTACAATCCAGTAGGCTGTGTTAGGTCGGAAAGGACAAGCTTCCGAGCCGCACTGACACTGGTGTTGGGTAGTCGGTCTGAAAGGACGAGTTCCAGAGCCGAAATTGATATATTTCGGATATCGAAATTTATTATATTGCGCATCATTTGATATCCTTTCAGTCTACTTGCATACCTCGGGCTAAGAATATCTCTCGCTAGTCGATTTGGATGGTTCATTAACCGTGCTGAGTAACTGGTGCTTAGCACTTTTATGTCCTCATGCACCATATTTACATTAAGATCTTTGTGGATATTCGTTTTTTTTTTGTACCACAATGCTCCGCATATGGCGCTTAAAGTTTTCGACTGCAGTCTTTGAAGTCTGTTCAAACTGGAATTGCACGCTGTGCCCCAAAACCCGATTCCATAAGCCCAACATGGTTTAATCATCATATTAAAAAGCAACATCTTGCGCTAGCAATCTCTATTTCTCTCAATCGTGGGTGAGTGAGCAAAGATGCATGCCACAATTTGTTGATATCCAGCCATGGTCAGGGTTCGAATTCCACTGCAGGCAACATGCCAGTTAAATATTTTTTTTTAGTTTTGTCTTGATTATTCACTTCATGGATCCTTCTTCAGAACGAACGCGGTCATTTTAATATGCGCGCAATTGAATTGAATATTTACCAATATACAGTACTTTCGTTGACGTTTATAATAAGATCAATTACGTTTCTATTTGATTTTAATATTTTTCCCCTTCAGCATATAACTCATTGAGGGCTTGCTTGTTTTAGTTCCGCTTGAGAAGTTTTGTTTTCTATATGCTTTTTTGTGGTATAGCCTTGCTGTTTATTTTTAGTGGTGGGCAAGTTTCTTTCTTCAACGTAAATGTTGTCTGAACACACTTGCTTTCGTTAACCTTTCTCCTCCACGAAACTAGCCATAGCTCTAACTTTTTCAAATATTCTTGCAGCTTGTAAGAAGCCTCTTTAGGGTCTGAACTATTGCTTGGGATAGCTGTGTCATCAGCAAACGTTGAAATGGTTAGACAATCATCAGTTGGCAAATCACGAATGAATATTACATACAATATGGGTCCTAGAACATGGTGACAGGTAATAAGATCAACGGAAATAAGGTCAATTGACTTTATTTCCCACCCTGGTGCGAAATAAAGTCAATTGACATTACTACCTTTTTTAAACCGAAATAAAATCCATTGACATTATTGCTCTTTCAAACATTAAATTAGCTCAGCTTCGCGGCGGCCCGCGTATTCCGCGCGACCGTCGCGCACCACGTCACGCTACGCCGCGGCCCCCGGCCCCCCTTCCCCCTTCTCCCGCGGTGCTGTAACGCAGGTAGATTTATTTTTTGTATACATTGAAATAACATTTTTATATATTTTAAACATCGAGGGCTTATATTCAATAATACCCTCTATCTGCACACTTTTCACAAAGATGAGATTCTGATATAAAAATCCACCTAAGCTTTAACTGTCATCGGTGATATTAATGATAGCTTATATAATGACAGGTTATAAGTCCCAGATGATTTCTAAAATCACAAATTAGTTTTTATGCAAATTACAGATAGAGGGTATTAACGAATTCAAGCCTTCGATATTTCACATTTTAAATTTTTAAGTTATTGGAAGCAGGCATACAAACTTGGCTCAAACCGTGCCATTTGTTCCTATTTTACTTCAAATGGCACTCAATTTTTCAATTTGGCACAAAGTGCCAAAATAATGGCACTTTTGTAAATATAATAACATGTCAATACATTTTTGTGAAATCCTTTGCGTGCACTTCTTTTTCTCAACTAAAATTTTCTAATTTATAAAGGTTATTCAACTGGTTTATCTTATTTTATCATTGCACTTTTGTTTTGAAGATGTGGTGTTTTTATCCCTAACTGTGAATGATTAAAAGGAATGGCACCTTTTTTGGCACTTTAATTTTTCTATTTGGCACATTTTGGCACTTTTTTATCCTCAATATGGCACCTCATAACTAACGATAGTTGGCAGCCCTGATTGGAAGATTTCTGCTGTGTTTTGTCAACAACTTGTCTGCAGTAAAAAAGCATATCATTTGTGTTTCAAAAGTGTGTGAAAACCAATCAATTAATTTACATGATCTCCGTTCCGATATTAAAAAATCAATAATTGTTTATACCCGCATTTTGGCACATTGTCTTGAATGTGCCATCTAATAAATAGTGTCGTCGTTCGCCTTGCTTTCAATTGATGTCACAAATTGCTGGCGGAGACATGAATACAGTGTAAGAAAATTCCTTTTCTATAATTGTTTCCTTCTCAAATATTTCTCGTATTCGTAATCTTAATTTTTTTAATAAAATCAATTGGTGGTAGTTCTTGATTATGTGTGGATTAATATCACTACACTGAGGATTTGGCAATAACCTTTGTCATCTATTAAAAAAACAACACTTACGGGGCAATGTTTATTGTAAGAACAACATTTTTTTCTATGAATCGACATAC
>NW_023468678.1:0-5798 GCF_013731165.1 Rhagoletis pomonella | reverse complement strand
TCAAAACCAACACTGAAAAAATTGGTACATAAGAAATGAGAAGTAAACCAATATTAAGCTGGAAAACGCAAGTTTTGTATTATGATTGTTTTCTTTTCAAATGAAATTTATTGAAGAAACTGAGAAGCATATTGTAGGGTTTGTATTTGTGTTATTACCTTTTATTGTACTGTGTTCATTTCAACTTTGTAATTTTGGAAATTTTAGATTTATGTGATTTTTGTGGTTCATCAATCAAATAGAAAATTTTTATTATTCAAACTTTTCTCGAATTGTGAACAACGTAAAATAAAATAAATTTTGTTAACTTGTAATAATTAAATTTATTTAAGAATAAATAACTTTTTAAAACCCTACATTTGGCGATCCTGCCAGGAGAAGATGTTGCCGTGTTTTAAAGCTAATCAAACTAATAACAAGCTAGCTTATAGAACCAACTAGCAGCCATAACAAAAGGGTGCTCCAGTTAGTCAAGAGGAGGTTCCCTGTGCAACATCAATTATCTCCAAGCAATCGGTAAGCGAAACGCTGAACGACGCAAGCAGATAAAGCGTGCAACGAAACGCACCTTCTGTAACATAGAAACTGTAGTAGTAACGACGATTCCGCATTGACATTGATTAGAGCCACAAATACATCGGCATTGGAAACAGATTCCGCTTCTGAAACCACCAGCGGTGAAAGCGATCGCCGTCGGCATCACAATTCCTGCGATATACGCGTGCCAACAACTTACTGCACACCAGCTAAACACCAGTATTTTATCACCTCAGCACATCGTAGATCACTGTTGCGACTCACATCGCCAGCAACATTATTATCGTCACATTGACTGGTGCGCCATCAACAACAGCAATCCTTGCCATAGCAAGAGTCACAGCACTAACGGTTGCCAACGTAACAACAGCGACTGTAACAACAAAAGCAACAACAGTGACTACCAAAGAAGAAGCAGTGCAACCACAACTGTCACAGTAACGCAAACAACAACAACTTGAACGTCAACAACTTTAACGACTGTCATAGAAGCATTGGTGTGCTGTATTATTCAAATTTTTTAGACTAGTATAACTTTGACACTATTTTTGTTAAAAATAAATAATTACAGCATTTAATTATTATTTATAAATATTACAACTTTTTGACATAATTGTAAACTTCCCTTTTCTGAGGTCTTTTATATTTGCTCACATTTAAATTATCATAATGTTTCGTTCACCCTCACATGATACACACACATCTACAGGGACTAATAATTTAAATGACTCGCTTATAGATTTGCAAAACAACTCTTTTCAAGAGGAGTTGGCAAATCCTTATGCTAGTCAATATAATAATGAGGTATATGCAACCTCAGTGAACCTTCCGCAATTTTGGACAAGTTGTCCAGAAGCTTGGTTTGTGCATATAGAAATGCAATTTAACATGAAAAACATTACTCAAGATACTACAAAATATGAACATACAATCACAGCGCTTCCGCAAGAAGTAATAGTTACAATATTAGATTTCATTCAAAATCCTCCGCATAACAACAAGTTTTCAGAATTAAAGAAAGTCTTAATTGAAAGGCATTCTTTAAGCGAAAATAAGAAATTAGATAAAATTTTGTCAGATTCAGAGATGGGTGATCGTAAACCCTCTGAATTTTATCGGTCGCTCATGTTGCTTGCAGGTTCTAATTTTAGTCAAGATATTTTAAAGAAACTTTGGCTGAGAAAATTGCCAAAAAATCTTAGTGTGATATTAGCTAGTTCAAGTACCAATGATATAAATGAATTGGTGAAACTAGCTGATAATATTTGGGAAGTGATTAATAAAACCGAAATATCAGCTATGAATAGCTTTCAAAATTTTAAATCACAAGACACAATTATTGAGAATTTAGTTAAAACGACGAATCTTATGTGCGAAAATTTTCAAAAACTTTCCTTTGAATTAAATTCTATTAAGCAACAAATTAATCAAAATTCTAGATATAGATCATATAATAGGAATTGTTTTAGAAGTTCATATAGAGGTAGATCAAAATCTCGTGATAGTCAAAATTGGTTATGTAGATACCATTACAAATTTGGTGATAAGGCTCAGAAATGTCAACAGCCTTGTGCTTTTTCTAAAAACAAAAATTCGTTAAACTAGAGTCATCCGTTGTTGTGGCGGCAAACAATGGAAATTTAGATATTACCACACGTCGCCTATTTATTTTTGATAAAACAAACAAACTAAATTTTTTGATTGATAGTGGAGCAGAAATTTCTATACTTCCGGTAAAAAAATTCCCTCATACAAAACATTCTTCAGATAACGATTCAACGATTTCAATGTATGGTAAAAAGATTTTAAATATAAATTTAAGTTTAAGACGCGAGGTCCCATTTACGTTTCTCATAGCTGATATTGCGAAACCTATTATTGGTGCAGATTTTCTTTGCAAATATGGTCTCTTAATTGACATGAAATGCAAACGTTTAGTTGATCCAGTAACAAGTCTTTCGGTTAACACAGTTTCATGTGTTTGTAACATTTCGCTTCCAAAAATTTTCGTAGTAGAGAACAAGTATACAAGATTGTTGAAGGAGTTTCCTTCTGTGATCGCTGAACCAGACTATTCGAAACCGGTTAAAAATTCTACGGTTCACAGACTTTTTACTGAAGGAAATCTGCCATTCTCTAAGCCAAGGCGCTTGGATCCGATTAAATTTAAAGTAGCCAAAACTGAATTCGATTTTTTAGTGAGGACAGGGATTTGTAGACCTTCAAATTCTTGTGTAGCATCTCCACTGCATGTTGTACCTAAAAAAGAACTGAATGACTGGCGTCCTTGTGGTGATTTTCGGAGACTTAATGTTGTGACTGTACCGGACCGTTATCCTTTACCTCATATTCAAGATTTTAATATGAATCTCAGAAATAAGTATATATTTTCGAAATTAGATTTGGTAAGGGCCTACCACCAAATACCAATGGCAGAAGAGGATATCTATAAAACTGCAATAACGACACCTTTCGGTATGTTTGAATTTATACGAATGCCTTTCGGACTAAGAAATTCAGCGCAAACTTTTCAAAGATTTATTAATGAAGTAGTTAGTGGTTTAGATTTTGTTTTTACATATATTGATGATCTATTGGTTGCAAGTGAAAATGAAGAACAGCATTTTAAAGATCTCCGTATACTTTTCCAACGCCTACCAGAGTACGGGTTAAATATCAAACCAAGTAAATGTACTTTCGGTGTTACAAGTGTTGACTTTTTAGGAAATAATATTTCTGGGGCAGGAATTAGACCCTCTGATGAAAAAGTGATAGCAATTCGTAGTTTTGAACGTCCTAAATCTATTAAACAGGCGCAGAAATTTATAGGCATGGTTAATTATTACCATCGATATGTACCAAAATTAGCTGAGTTTACGGCAGTTATCTACGATTTAATCAATCGAACAACTAAGAAACGTGACAAGTCCTTAATTTGGGATGACAGAACAAATAAAGCCTTTGAATGTATTAAAGAAAAGTTTGCGTCTACGATATTGTTAAATCATTTTAACAAAGATGCCAAACTCTCTTTAAATGTGGATGCATCTAATACGGCAATTGGTGGTGTCATACATCAAACGTTTGATAACAAATCAGAGCCACTAGCTTTCTTTTCTAAGAAACTTTCTCCATCCGAGGTTAAGTACAGTGCATTTGACAGGGAGTTGCTAGCTATTTATTTGAACATTAAACATTTTCGCTATCTTTTAGAAGGACGACAATTTACAGCTTTTACGGATCACAAGCCTTTGATATATGCTTTGAGTTCAAAAACCGAACGTAGTCCGAGACAAACTAGACATATGGAATTCATTGCACAATTTACTAATGACATACGATATATTAAAGGACAGGAGAACAATATAGCTGACACATTATCTAGAGCTTTCGAAGTTGATGCAATTAAGGGTACAGAACTGAATTTCAAAGTTTTACAAAATGAACAAGAACAGGACGAGGAACTAAACACATTAAAATCTGGAGACACATCACATAACCTTAAATTAATTCAAATTCCACTTTTAAATTTTAATATTTGGTGTGAAATGACAGGTGAGAATCCTAGGCCATTTGTTCCAAATTGTTTACGCAAGACAGTGTTTAATATGCTACATGGCATTACACATCCTGGTACAAAAGCTACACGTCGTCTAATTATTAAAAAGTACTATTGGCCAAAAATGCACAAAGAAATTAATATTTGGTCAAAAGAATGTATAAATTGTCAAAAATCGAAGGTTAATCGTCACACAAAATCTCTAGTAATTAAAATTCCGATTCCCGAAAGTAGATTTGATCATATTCATTTAGATATTGTTGGACCTCTTCCTGTATCGAAAGGACATCGTTACATTTTTACAATAGTTGACAGGTTCACGCGTTGGCCCGAGGCATATGCATTAAAGGACATTTCAGCGGCAGTGGTTGCAAATAAATTTTTTAGATAATATGTTTCACGTTTTGGGGTACCGTTAAAAATCACTACAGATCAGGGTACTCAGTTTATGTCAAAATTGTTTTCGGAACTAACAAAATTGCTTGGTAGTCATCACGTTACAACTTCTGCATTTCATCCTCAAGGGAATGGTATGGTAGAACGGTTTCACAGGCAGTTAAAAGCTACGATAATGGCTAGAAATGGAATCAACAATTGGTATGATGAGCTGCCGATAATACTTCTTGGTTTACGATCGATGTATAAAGAAAGTATTTCAGCCAAATCATCTGAGATGGTTTTTGGGCAAAATTTACGCCTACCCGGTGAACTTGTTGTTCCATCTGAAGAAAAATTTTCCCCAATTGAAGTTTTAGGTAATTTACGGGAACATTTTAAAAATGTTAAATCAAATTTAAGTCATAATCAAAATTCTGATACTGGTGTATATATACCAAAGGATTTGGAGATTTGTAAATTTGTTTTTATGCGTGTTATTAATAAAAGATCATTGCAACAACCATACGAAGGACCTTATAAGGTTGTTGAAAAAAAACAAAAAATATTTCAAACTTGAAGTAGATAATGAGGTTAAAACAATTCGGATAGATAGACTAAAACCAGCAATCATTGAAACAGAACTAATACCAGAAACAAACACTAATACAATGAATAACACAACATCAAATAAGAAACGAGTTACTTTTAATTTATATAACATTAATTCTCTAGAAGGGGGAGTATTGTACGGTTTGTATTTGTGTTATTACCTTTTATTGTACTGTGTTCATTTCAACTTTGTAATTTTGGAAATTTTAGATTTATGTGATTTTTGTGGTTCGTCAACCAAATAGAAAATTTTTATTATTCAAACTTTTCTCGAATTGTTAACAACGTAAAATAAAATAAATTTTGTTAACTTGTAATAATTAAATTTATTTAAGAATAAATACCTTTTTAAAACCCTACAAATATTATAGATCAAACAGAAAGCAAAAATACTTAGTTTTGTGGAAAATATGTTCAAAAAGCACGAAAAAAAATTCCAACATTTTGCTTCATAAGCACTACAAAATTTTTCTAAATCATTTTTTTTTTAATTTTAATTGTTACACAGGTCCCTAGCAATAATTTGGCTTTAACAGATTGAAAAAATATCAAGTAGTCGACGAGTTATAGCCAAAAAACCATATACAAAATATGCTGAAAATCGGCATTTGACTGCAAAGTTCGAAGGTCGATTAAAAAAAATTCGAACTATCATAAACAAACGCCGGAATACGGGTCTTCTAATTCAGCCTCTATTTTCACCCCTCACTCTCAG
>NW_023468677.1:0-5798 GCF_013731165.1 Rhagoletis pomonella | reverse complement strand
CCGCTACTAGCCGAACCTAATATATTTTTTTACAAGCTTTTATTTACTTTTACTTTATTTGTAATCAAATCTTGAAATCCATTTTTGACCAACCTCCCGATGAGATGGAGACTTGAAACAGCAAATTTAGAGGAACTATTCCGCTAGGTGGCGCAGGCGTCGAGATATTTGAAAACCCTTATTTATGGTCCGATTTGGTTCATATTGTTAGCGTGTATTACATAGATAAAAAGAAATAACTAAAAAAAGATTTTGTCGTAAATTTAACTTTTTAGTTTTCTTAACAACTTATAAAAGCTTTTAAAAAAAAATTAATACATCTTCTTATTAACTAACAGGTACTTCTTACATCTATTCCTTTTCTAGGAATGAAGCGTTTGAGTTCTGGTATTCCCTGAGTGGTACAGAAATGGAAAAAAATTAGAAAGTTTTGGGACATCTATTCGAGGTATTACCAGATTTAGAAAATTTGAACACTCGTGATATTGATTTGCGCGTCAATAGTACTTACATGTAAAAGGCTTCGACGGTTTTGGAAAGAGGCGTATAGGATAGAAGAAAACGTTAAAAGTAAGCATTAGAATTAGGTGGATGTGACAGAAGTTGTATTTTTACCAAAACATGCTAGCACATAACCAGATAATCTGATAGAACCTGATAACCAGGTAAGTGTGGACAACCTCTATTTATTATATAAAATCAAATTTTCGGCTCATAAATTTTTCAAAATACAAACCTGAGAAATTTAGCGTTATTATATAGTAAACTATTGTGAAATTTGTATCTTTCGAGAATACTAATACCAATGGGAGGTCAGCGTGATTATTTCCCGCTGTCAAAAAGTTGCAAAGAATTTTTGAATGGGGTTAACAGAAATGAGCGTACTAAGCTAAAAATTTTAAAAAGGCCTACGTTGGCCAAGAAGAGATTCAAAATTGCTTTGTTTTTTTTGCTTGTAAGGTGGTATGGCCTAATGTTTGTACTATATATTGTACATACATAAGTAGTTAAATAAAGTTTTGAATAGTAGTACGAGACGCAATAAATCAAAATCGTTTGAAGTTTAGAATAAACTCTGTGTACTTTGCTCGCATCAAACAGGAAATTAAATGCAGCGAAAAGGAAATAAACAAAGAGAAAATTAAAAATATAAAACAAAAGGTGAAAAGAACACAAGTATGTAATTGTTATTCCCACATTTGTACTAATATAAAAAAAAATTCACACAATAAATGGAATAAACATTCATACATATTTACATGTATACGTAAATTTTAATAAAACAAAATCTTTCCAATGGTACAGGTAATATTTTAAGATGCATTTGTTTTTGCTGCGTTTATTTTGGCTTCTATAAGAGGAAGCTAAAATTGATGATGTAAGGTGTAAAACGATTAAATAGGAATGTCGCTGAGAAAATCTTAATGTTTCGGAGTTTTTTTACTATTAGTCAAATATGCATTTAAGCAGGAACACCGCTTTCACTTGCAGGCAGTAATTTTTTTTTTTTTTTTTTTTTTTTTTTTGTAATAATCAATGTTCAAACATTGAAGTCATTTTAAGGCGGAAATTGATTCGCTATAAATACTAATGGTGCACGATTACGTGTAACCGGATATTGAATTTATGAAAATTTCCAAGAAATTCAACAAATGTGTGCATATTTATTGCAAAAAATTCAACAGCAAAGTTCTGTGCTTAGCAACTAATATACGATAAAATTTACTACATGCTTACATATGTATGTATGTATGTATGTACTATGTATACTTTTTTTCTATTTGATGACAATTAAATGAAGCAGCAGTTGTCTACATTTATTGTACCACTCGTACATATGTACATACATATGTTTTGTTATCAAAGCTCGTAGGTATACGATTGATCAAACATCGAGGCGGGGGCCACCAGTCAAGATATTGAAATACGCCTATCAATCTGGATTTTATAATACTTGTATATGTATGTTTGTAAGTTTGATTTACAACAGAAAGTTGTGGCCTTGATTTTATCACAGCGTTGCCTTTAATAAACATTCATATCATAATAAAAGTAATTTGGGAAGTTCATAACAAAAAATATGATGGCACATGCATACATACATATGTAGATAATAATAATAATAATAATAATAATAGATTGGTGCTTTCAAAATATTTATGTTAGTTAGAGAAGCAGTTTTTCATGACAGAAATACACTCGAAGGTTTGCCATTGGGCGACCGCTGTTAACGGTTAACCTTTTTTATAAATTTTTTTTGCGATGTTGGTTTGACCAGGGCTTGAACCACTACACCACAACGGCATATCTATTAAAATATTCTTCAGTATCAAAAATTTAATTTTGGAAAGTTAGCAGTGGATTTTCTTTGCGTGACTTACATAGTTTTCATAACAGTAAAGAAAGCTTTTTATATTCAAAACAAATGAAAATCAGTGAAATATTCCCGTTTAGTCTTATTTTAACTTTTTTTTTTAAATCTTATTGAATTTTTCCGACTTTTTTTCGGATTGAGTACTAGGGCTCAGCAACATAAACAAAAGGTGTTTCAAATAGCGGTCGCCCTTCGGCAATGACAATGGCAAATCTCCGAGTATACTTCTGCCATGAAAAAAGCTTTTTCGGAAGCTGAGTAAAACTGGAGAACTCTCCATTTGTGTCACAACATCAAGAAGCAGAGCACGAATTGAAAGAGAAGCTCGGCCAAACACTTAGAAAACGTTAAAGCGGCAAAAAATAAATTAATGGAGTCCAATATGATGTACTGTTCATCGCCAAATAACCTAAGATATAGTTTTAAAACAATTTAGGGGTTCCCCTTAAACTGGAAAAAGCCTTGAAAACTTCGTAAAACTCAAAATTTATATTGAGAGGTCAAGATGTTAATGAAATGAAAAAAAAAACGGTTTGTTCCATAAAAAAAGAATCCGGTTTAATTGCCGAATGGTCACAAAAAAATTAACCTCAAGACGAATTTTTCTTTTATGATTTTTATAAGGAAGTAAATATGATTGTGATTAATTTCAACTTTATTATAATAAACTCTACAGCTGAGCTTGAAATGTTTACTAATATGAATATGTGTACATCACTATGTATATATGTATGTATGTATATATATGACAACACACATGCATTTGCATGTTCCTCTTCTGCACGATTACTTAGCAATTCGAACAAAGTCAAGTAAAATATGAGATAAGAATGATTTTACCCTGAGAAAACTAGTGCAACATGTTTGTAGAAACTCTTTTTGAAATGTGAATCATTTTAATTGTTTATTATAGAATATGAAATTATATTTATTGAACGGGGTAAATTAAATAATATTAGAAAATAATATTTTTTACAAAAAACAACTAAAATGCTTATTTCGCTATTATTGTGTGCCGGTCGTAATTGGGCGGCGTATAAAGTATGACAAATTAGCATAATTTCGAACGTGACTTAGTGAAAACGACAAAACATAATTATTCACTAACCATGTTTGTTTGTATGTATGTATGGTTATAGATTTATACGTACATACATGAAAAAAATACAAACATATGTAGATACACATGCAATTATGTACAAATTTCTGCGTAATTGCCACCCAATGACTGGCATTTCTTATCGAATTATTTAAGTAATTTCAACGCGTTCTCACCGACGCCCACGAATTGGCAAATTACTTACACATACATATGTATAAGCGTGCACTATCCATGTGATGAAATTCATATGCTTGTGGCATGTGGAAAATAGTTTTCTTAATAATGCAAATATGTATGTGTGTGTGTGTATACATATATGAACATATACCTATTTGCTTTGGTTTATAATTGTTGTTCTTATAATATGTATATTTGCATTTCGCACCCTGGGAGAATAACATGTTAATAATCAACAAGAAATTCTAACATTTCTCATTGTTTGATCTGATACCGAGGACGCGCAACAATTTTTACTCATTTTATTTAACTAAATAGTGTGTGAAAAAATTTCGAAACGCTTTTTCGAAGATACTTTTAGAATAGTCTTTCATTGTACGTATGTAGATATGTATATATTATTTTGAAAAAATAATACCGATTGTTTTTTCTCTTTTATTTTTAAAGCAAAAAATTAAAGGCTGATAACTTGTTATATTTATTTGATTTTTATTTTTTTAAGTTTTTCAGCACCGTTCACGATTTTTTTTGGGACTTTTCGGAATTTTTCGTTTAAATAATTTAATTTACTTTGTATGAATCCTATTTTGTATTATAACTAAATAGACGTAATACTTTGAAATGTTATGCTTTCAAAAGAAAATAATTCTTCAGGTACCGCTATGGTTATGATCTTTATAATAAAATTCGTAATTTAAAAAATACTTTCATCCAAATTTGGTAATAGTAGCGCTCCATCCTAATGTAAAACAATGGATTATAACTACTTTAAAATTATAAAAAAAATGTACACATCTTTAATGGTACGTATATTAGGGTGCATAATTCTACATACAAACAAAAAATCGATACTGTTTTCCGTCGGAAATATAAAATTTATTATATTTTAAGATTTCGAAAAAAAATATTAAGACTCACGTGAGTTGGACCTATTTGAAAATATCTCCAAAAATTGGGGTTTTTTAATAAAGTTAGTTTTTAAAAATATTTTTTCTAAAAACTCACCTCAGATGATAGAAGGGATTAAGCATAAAAGGTTAGGTTAGGTTATGTCTGCATAAATCTTAATATTTTGCCGAAATATTTTGGCTTAAGTCTTAAAATATAATACGTTTCATTATTCCGGCGGCAAGCCTGCAACTTTTTTCGGTGATGTACCCTAATGTATGTAGATGTACATATGTATGAATTTCTCATATGTTTTAATGTTATTTTATATGTGAAGAAGTTAATGACGTTGCATAATGACATAAACACAATTACATGATCAAATGTGATTATTTAATGAAAGATAATTTTATATTCAAGGTGCCAAATAACACGCTTGCAGTTAAAATGTAAAAAGACTCATCTCAATATTTCAACAAATTTTTTCCAATTGGAAATCAAACATAAAAAATGTGTGGCTACTCTGAAATTATTCTTGGTATAGGGCTAATAAAAATAAATATTTTTCAGCACATTTTCCTATTTATTGTATAACCCAAAGGCTAAATATTGCATAATGCGATATTCGAAATGGCTTCCATATGCCTTCCAGCAGCGACGAAATCGGTTTAGCCACAAGTCGGGGGCAGTACGCACGCCATGCATTGGGAAATTTTCCACTTCTCCGACAATGGCGCGTTTGAACAACAACAACAACATTGGGTTGGCGAATATTGTCCGTCAGAACGGGCGGGGTATGGGTACGGTGACCAGATTTCTGTGGACAAAGCATGGAATCCGAACATACATACAATTTTGTTGTAGAATACAAAGGCATACCATATTTTCATGCATCTTTATTTAAAATAAAACAGAGAAAAAACTTGGAAAATGGTCGCAAAAATTATACAAGTTATGAGTATTTTTCTTTGTTTAAAAAATGTTAAAAAATTTTTTATGGACATATAGCTTACAATCAAAAAATCACGTAAAACTAAATTTCAAGCTTTGTAGAACATTTATAAAAATTCGACGAATTTTAACAAATGTTGATAAAAATTTTAAATATTTTAATCAGATTTTTAGAATTGTTTTGAGTATACAGTTTTGTAGCTCATTCAATTCAAAGTGCAAGTTTGAAGAACCGTTTGTTTTTGGTAATTTTCTGTTTGCGCATTTTCTTCCATACAAAATATGTTCGACAATTTTTTTGTATGG
>NW_023468676.1:0-5798 GCF_013731165.1 Rhagoletis pomonella | reverse complement strand
TTCTGGCAATTCAGTTAGACACAAATATTTCGTGCTGAAACACATAAATTTAAATGTAAAAATAAAATATGTTTTAAGTATTTTTATTGGCATATACATACATAGTATGAAAACCAGCTGTATATACTACTCTATATGTATACATATGTAGTTGTAATACACTTAATTTCCTAGCTCACGATGCTATAGTGGTGGCACAAGGCGGCTACTACCCCTTGGGAAATGATTAGATCTAAACAAAATGAAAATATTACATTTTTAGTTTCCATATTTAGTTTACAAATTATTTGTTGATTTTAGTATTACTAAGTTGAGCATGATTTTAAATAAAAAAAAAAAACTAGCGTAGTTCAAAATATATTATTTGGATTTATTTTTATTTGCTTAGCTACTTACTTTCAGGGGAGAACGCTATATTTTTGGAAAAAAATCCGCGAGTACCATGTACTCATGAAATATGATGTGTAAACATTAGACCGTACTGGAAAAAAAGTTCGCCGTCCATCTTCGAATCATATTTTTTTTGTACTTTTTTTTTTTGGCGAACGTAGTAGAGGTCGCCTTTTCCGTCATATCTTCGGCTTTTACAGTCAGATATTAAAGTATGTTATCTTTGTCCTTTCCTCGAGGAGGCCATATTTTTTATTTTTTTTTATTACTAACGTACCACACAAATGCCAGTAAATTAAATCCCATCAAAAATCATTAAACTTTGCTAAGGAAATATTTCGATCATTCCATTAAAACTATTTAAACAAACAATTTTATTGGCGCATGTAGGTGTCACCGAAAAATGTAAAAATGCGACCCGCTCCGTCAGAAAAATTTGAGCCAAAACATTTTTTCAGTCGGATCTTAAAGTAGATTTAGCATTTTTTTTGTTCCAAAGTTCGTTGACCCCTAGTACCCCGTTCTAGTCGATCCCACTACAGTCGGCCAGATTTATGTCTGGCCATGGACTGTCACTGTCACTGTTACTACAACAACAACCCCGTTGTAATACTTATCCACCAGACCCCTAGCACCCTAATGTGCCAATGCCAGTAAATTAAAGCTCGCCAAAAATAATTAAACTTTTGCTAAGGAATCAATTATTCCAGTAAAACTATTTAGATTGTTTTTAACGCCGAATGTATGTACATATGTAGATGTTACCGAAAAATTAAAAAAAGTCGGTTCGGCCAAACAAATTTTTGTTTTCGAATTTGCCTTGCAAAAAAATCTTTAGACTCAGGGGTGTACGGCGAACTTTTTTGTTTGTTTGCAAGGTGGTACGGTTTAATATATGTTCGTGCGTTTGTGTTTAAAAAATTCCCTTCTTGTTTTCCACAATAAAATTCCATACAAAAAGAAGAGGCTATTAAAAACATTTAAGATAACATCATACAAAACGGTTGAAGTAGGTAGCATATACAGTAGGAGTTTAAGCTGTAATAAGTATTTTAACAATTATTAGGTCACAGTTAGATCTGTCAGGTCATTGAAGAGCAAAACGTTGTTTTAAGGCCGCATTACCAAACTAGCTGCGCCAAATCAGTAGCAGGTCAGAAACCGTTATTGTTATTTACATACATCAGGTAAACCAAATTTTCACTCATAAAGTGATGTTTTATTCATAATCAGTGGCGGAGCCAGCGGGTATTGATAGATTTTTACTTTTCAAAAGATGATGCTCAAAAAAATGCCAAAGATCCGTCTTGTGCCACTGTAAATCCCTCAATATCTCCACATCGTTAAATAATTTGAAGATCTGATTTTGATTCTACGGAAAAATACATATCAGCACCAGTGGGCATTAGTTGTGCCGCATGGCAGTTTTAGGTTAATTATAAAAGTCTTAAAAAATACTTTTTTCATATATTAAGCGTACACAAAAGTTTACCAAACTATGATTTTCCCATTCATGTAAGTTCAAAACTTGAATATTTGTTTGCATAGGCAAATAGATTTTTGGCGGCCGTACGGTATAGTGGTAAGCAACATCGCAAAAAAAATTTAGAAAAAAAGTTTTTTTCTTAAAAGATGTTTCCCCTCGGCGGGCCCGAAATCTATAACTAAGAATATTTAATTCACATGTCTTTCAAATTAATTTTAAATATGAAAAAATCTGGCATTTTCCGGTTATTTTATTTTATACCTTGCTTTTCGTTTTCGTCAATAAAGCATAAAAAAGTGATTATTTCATAAAACGGGTTTAAGGAAGATTTTCTGAATTTGAGCCTTCCCGATAACGTCCATCCCGGCCATTTTGAAATCAGTATCGTGGGTCCCGCGGGTCCTGATATCCCGCGCCCATCTCTAATCTGAATATTCAGCCTGTACAGTACCGATTGGAAAGATCAACGTGCGAAAACATATCAAGGTTACAGACGATAAAGCCGGTTTCGAGCTATGTACTCATTGGTTCTCGTAGTAATGAAATATAAGAGGGTTTTCTTAGAAAAACGTCTTAGAAAACTTTTCTAACTGTGCTTATCAGCTCGAAGCCATAACGCAATTTTCTTGGTCTGAAATTGCTGAGGTAAAATTATACTTTCTTCCCTCTCTAGTACATAAAAAGCCGAATTTAGACGTTCATTTATTTAATCAGACATACATCATTTATTTAATCAGAGTACATCTGTCCTCTTCAATACTTAAACTGCTGCACTGTATCAGCTGTTAAAACTTGTAAAATTTTGATAAGTAATATACAATGGAAAGAATGGCCCAGATAGGACAAAATACACGAAGTTGACGCCTTTAGCCAATGTGTGTCTCACTCGTTGAAATTTTTTATCATTGCCCCTTATCGAAATCTTTCGTTATTAAGTAGCGTTATAGCCTAAGTTCAATAAATAGTTTTTTTTTTTTAATAGAGTTCCATTCTTAGAGGATACATTGATGAATTAAATTGTTTGGGGACTGTGTTGAAATAGATAGTTGTGGAAGCCTGGCACGTGATTTTTTCGTTTATCGTTTGCGGCAGGCATCTTCTTCTTCTTCTTAATTGGCGCTGTAACCGCCTAAGCGATTTTGGCCGAGTCCAAAACAGCACGCCAGTCATTTCTCTTCTGTGCTAACTGACGCCAATTGGAAATGCCAAGTGAAGCCAAGTCCTTCTCCACCTGGTCTTTCCAACGCAGAGGAGGCCTTCCCCTTCCTCTGTTACCAGCATCGCGGCCCGCGTTGAATACTTTCAGAGCAGGAGCGTTTCTGTCCATCCGACCGACATGGCCAAGCCAGCGGAGCCGCTGCGGCAGGCATAGTTTTTACAAAAAACAGATTGATCTACTTACATATCTGAAATTCTAAAATAAGTCGATCGTGTCAATAAGGATGTTTAACCTGCAGTTGGTGTTAACGAG
Organism: Rhagoletis pomonella; assembly: GCF_013731165.1. Classification (NCBI taxonomy): domain Eukaryota; kingdom Metazoa; phylum Arthropoda; class Insecta; order Diptera; family Tephritidae; genus Rhagoletis; species Rhagoletis pomonella. The sequence continues at coordinate 2,451 of NW_023468676.1, read as the reverse complement.
ATATTGAGAAACTGCCCCTTACAGGTCTATTCTGCACGTTACCGAAGATTTTGTTACCGGAAAATTGTATTACCAAAAAATGTCACCATTTCTTGTCACCACCATTCTAGGTACGTTGCAGTTAAAATATTCAGCAATTCAGCTATGAAGAATTGTGCAAATCCTGGCTTTGGATATTTCACGTGGCAATAATTTGTTACCAGTTTATGAGCTGGTAACAAAATTTACCGGTTACAAGAGTACACAGAATGCGAAAAGGGTTTAAAAATTTACTGGAACTTTATATACCGGTTACAAACTTTTTATTACCAGCGCAGAATAGACCTGTTAGAAGGATTTTTAGACATGTATGGAGGGCGGGTGTCGTCATTTTGACACTATTGCGGAGAGCATAAAAACTTTTAGGAATAGTTCCGAAAATACGTATAATTAAGAACAGATGCTAGTATTCGGATTCAGTTATATCATTTGAATAGATTTCACAAAAATCGAGCCTACGATGAATTTAGTAATACACCTGGGCGCCAATTCTCGTTCCATGAAATGGTGAAGTGAAAATGAAAAATTCAAACTTTGTGAAAATTCCTTTTTTCACTTTATCATTTAGTTTTGCCACTTTACGCGATTCTCGATCATTAAAGGCTTTCCCAAAAAAAAAATATGTAAAAGTGTAAAAGATAATGATTTCCTTTATCAAAATATTGTATTTTTCGGCAGTGTCCAACTTATCCTTTTCACAGCTACAAAAATATGTGAAAAAAAAAAATGTTCGCAGTGAAAACTTTTTGACATATATATTTGTCTCATTTGAAAACAGATTCGTAATTTTATGTGAAGTGATGAAAAATGTTTTCCCTTCAGGTTTTCGCAGAACCCGAATTGGCCCACCGGACCACTCTGTGTCCACCGTGTGAATTCTTGGCAATAGCCGTCTGTCTGTTCTAACCTAATCTACTTCAGTATACTTTCTGTAGCTGTTTTTTTGATCTTGGCGGCGACGGTGTATGAAATTTATTTGTATATTAGTGTGGTCCTTAAAATATCAACACATAAATTTTGTATTGGACACCCTTTTATAATGTTCTACGTATAAAATACAGACATCCACGAAAATTAAAAAATTTTTAAACATTGAAAATTATTCATATAAATTTATAGTCATTACCAATTGGATTTCGGCATGCAATATAAAGCTGCACAGATTTTTTTTTTAACTTGTTCTAGTTCCAGAGCTCAAAACGCATTATTTTGTAGTTAATTTAATTCATGACTAAACTGACAAGTCGAATCATTACCAATCAGTAAATACTTCGTTGTAAAAAAAAAATCAAAATACGCATCAAACGACATACCACTTGTTTTGAGTTTGCTGAGTTATAATTGGTCAAAGTCAACATTTTTTGCTCGAATTTGTGTGATTTAAAAAATACAATTTTCAAACCCCGGTAGAGACCCCTTAAAATTATTTTTAAGTGTTGGATTTTTTGTGGATGTCTTTATTTTGTACGTTGAACAAAATAAATGGGGGCCAAACATAAAATTAGCTGTATATATTTTTAAGGACCACCCTAATGTATGTATATGTAACTAGAAATTCTTCAATAACCCTAACCTGTCACAAATGCAAAAAGGCAAACATTTAGTGCTAACTAAAATAAATAGAATAGAAAATTTTCAAATAATAAATAATGAAGAGCAATTTAATGGCATCGGTCTTTACAAAAATTGCAGCAAAAATTTGTGCTAACTGAAATGCTGTAATACATACATAAAAATACATATGTATTTATAAATATGCACCGCTCAAGCTCCATAGAGCGGTCGTTTGCTAATACGGATAGTACCTAGAATTTTTAAAATTTAAAATTATTTAATCAACGTTTTTTCTGATTTCAGTTCCCAAATAAATACATTTCTGGCAATTCAGTTAGACACAAATATTTCGTGCTGAAACACATAAATTTAAATGTAAAAATAAAATATGTTTTAAGTATTTTTATTGGCATATACATACATAGTATGAAAACCAGCTGTATATACTACTCTATATGTATACATATGTAGTTGTAATACACTTAATTTCCTAGCTCACGATGCTATAGTGGTGGCACAAGGCGGCTACTACCCCTTGGGAAATGATTAGATCTAAACAAAATGAAAATATTACATTTTTAGTTTCCATATTTAGTTTACAAATTATTTGTTGATTTTAGTATTACTAAGTTGAGCATGATTTTAAATAAAAAAAAAAAACTAGCGTAGTTCAAAATATATTATTTGGATTTATTTTTATTTGCTTAGCTACTTACTTTCAGGGGAGAACGCTATATTTTTGGAAAAAAATCCGCGAGTACCATGTACTCATGAAATATGATGTGTAAACATTAGACCGTACTGGAAAAAAAGTTCGCCGTCCATCTTCGAATCATATTTTTTTTGTACTTTTTTTTT
>NW_023468675.1:0-5799 GCF_013731165.1 Rhagoletis pomonella | reverse complement strand
CCTTTCTTCTGAAATGCATATTTGTATACTTCGTATATAAAAACCACATTTAAAGGAAAATATAACTTTTTTTCTAAAAAAAAAAAATATTTTAAACAAGAAAATTAAGAACCGATTTTTAAACAATTGGTACCGTTGTAAAGGCGATTAAATTCCTTTCTTCTGATATGCATATTTGTATACATCGTATAAAAAAAATTTTAAGAAAACACTTAAAAGGAAAAAATACACAGTTTTTTTCTTATAAAAAAATATTTTAAACAAAAAAAAATACTAATTAGTAATACAATTGAATACTTTATTTAAATAAAACAGAAAGTTACCTTTAATTTTTATATATAACCTGTTATGTAAAAAATCAAAAACCATGGTGCTTTTATTTTTAAGATTTTTATTGAGCTTTGTACCACGATTGTTTAATAGAATAAATTTAAAAGCAACAAAGTCTAAGTGGTAGAAGTTATAGCAGCTATTTCGGAGATCACCACATCTCCTCATCAGACTTCTTTTTTCCTAGACTTCAGCAGGGATCCAACCTGCGTAATCGATGTGCAAATTCAGAAGCGTTAACCACTGAGCTATGTACACCCCACCCCGTAAACTCTTGTTAGTGTTTTTATATTTTTATATGCCTTAGACTTCTGTTACATATACTTTTGCTTAATTTTTAACAGGGCCGTGGGTGAACAAGAACGAATTAATGTTTAAAACAAGAATAATTTTTTGTTTTATTTAAATACGGTATTCAACTGTATTCTTAATTCGAAATTTTTCTGTAAAATTTTTTTCTATAAGAAAAAAATGGTATTTTTTCCTTTCAAGTGTTTTTTCTCAAATTCGTATATACGAAGTATACAAATATGCATATTAGACGAAAGGGGGCTTAATCGCCTTAACAACGATGCCAAATTTTTAAAAATCGGTGGGTAATTTTTTTGTTTAAAATATTTTTTGATTCTTTTCCTTTTACGTGTTTTTTCTCAAATTTGTATTCACGAAGTATCAAATATGCATATAAGAAGGAAGAGGGCTTACCTTTACAACGATAGAAATGTTTTAAAAATCGGTTAGAAATTTTTTTGTATAAAATTTTTGTTTATACAAAAAAGGGTATTTTTGATTTAAATGTGTTTTTTCTCAAATTTTTATATACGAAGTATACAAATATGCATATAACAAGAAAGGGGGTTAAATCACCTTTACAACGATACGAATTTTTTAAAAATCAGTTCAAAATTTTCTGAAATATTAAGTTTTTAATTTTTCGAAGATCTGAACCTTGACCCGTTATAGCACCTGTAATCAGTGTTGCCGTTTAGCCCTTTGGTGGCTAGATTTATGTAGCTACCATATACTTTCTTTGGCCACATAAATTTAAAATTGCCCCTGGCCCTTTTTTTAGCCCTTTGGAGAATTCATTCATACTTGGCATGAAAAAGTTGTATATAATGAATTTGATCTCATTTTTTTCATTTAAGTAAGAGATGAATTCTTAAACTATGAAAGACTGATATATCTGTAGTCGCAAGCAATAACCGCCTAAGTCGACTTAAGAAAGAATTGAGTTATATGTGCCATCGTTTTCTGCAACTATTATTCCATGTATACGTGAAACTCCCATCTCGTTACCTATTCTATTTAAAAAGTTATAAATGAAAGTCTTTTGGTTTCCCCATAAGGTTAACATTACAACCCCAATCTTTAAAGCGCTTTTTCTCGAATTCAGGTTTTTCGACTTAGGCGATTATTGCTTATGACCACAGATATATACATATACGTATTGTATGTTCCTTACGTTTTTAGTATGTATGTATAAACGATTTAACTATAGTTTAAAATGGATAAGTTTACGGCCCTTAATATGCTTAATTTGTTAAATGGCTCATCAAGTCGATTGACCATGTATGTTCTTGTGGTGTGATTGTACCAGCAGCTGGTGCGACTTCAAAAACTATTTGAAAATTTTATGGTTGTACCAGCATGTTGGTGTCGTGAGTGGTGAAATTTTCTAAATTTTCTAAGTGGAGTATTTTGGCGGAAATTTCTAGCACTATATGAATCAGAGCCGTGTTTGTGGAAGATTAAGTTCCCGATATTGCAGTTGTGAATTAAAAAAAAAAACAATGTTTAAGAAAATTGTAGAAAAATTATGAAATTTCGGCTCTAATCATTTCGATCTCTCCTCGACCTCATTTGTAAAGAAATAAATTTTGTACCAGCATGCTGGTCAGAGCTGGGCGATAAGGATTACGATTACTAAACGATTAGGATTGCAGTAATCCCAACAAGCTAAAAAACATGATTACGATTACAGTAGTCCTTCATCGAACGAACTTAGATTACGATTACAGTAATCGTAATTTTAAAAAAGTTAAAGCTATGATTACTGTAATCGTAATTAAAGTTCGTTCGATGAGCGATTACTTTAATTGTAATCCAGTATTGTTTTATTTACCGGTTATACAAAGTTTATTTCGCCCGAAACTACTTTACTTATTATTTTTATTTTAATATTAGTTTCTTTTAGTTGTCTGCTTTTTTTTATATAAATACATATTATCCTCATATTATCGTTAAGCGCGGATTTATATTTCGCAAATTTATAGAATTACATAATTCGTTTAAGATTACTCAAAAAATTGTAATTAGAAAAATTGTAATTATAAAATTATCGTAATCATTCATCGAACGAACTTAGATTACGATTACAGTAATTGTAATTTTAAAAAAGTTGATTACTGTAATCGTAATCTAAGATGCCTTCGATGAACGATTACCGCAATCCTAATTTAATAATTTTTGAAATTGCGATTAAAGTCATCGTAATCGTAGATGCAATCGATTACACATGTAATCCTTATCGCCCAGCTCTGATGCTGGTGAGTTATATGCTTCGAGCCTGATGGTATAATCACGTAATGGAGCAAGCTAGTGTCGTATATTTCCCCTTTTATACAAAAAGATTTTTGGTTGGATAAAATATTTGATTTTACCAGAGTTCACTTCTTTTCTATACCATTACTTATTGAAAATGTTTGCATGTATACTTATATATGTATATGTAAGTAAAAAATTAAGAGCTACCATTTTTAGCCACAACGACTTTTTTCAGCTCTTTTTTACATCTTTTTTAGCCCCTTTTTTAAAGGAATTTGGCTACCACTAAAAATGATTGGCGGCAACACTGCCTGTTATATAAGTTTTCATAAAAAAATGTGTATACCATATAATTAAGAGCAAAAGGCTAACAACGCCATATGGCTTTATTTCACTTTACATTGAGAAATAAAGCCATATTTTTGCGTATGGTCTTATTTCTCACTGTGAAAGTGAAATAAAGCCATTATGGCGTTATTGCACCTGTGATAATTTTTTGTGTAATGTTTACCTAGTGGCAGTATTGCCAGTAACTCGTTTAATGAAATCCCGTCTAAATACAACCTAAATCCCGTTTTATTCTAAAGATATAACAGAAATCCCGCGATGTATGTATCTATTATACATAAAATGTTTTCGTATGTATGTATGTACATTAGGGTTCTTTTTGCGAATATTGTTTTTTTTTTCACTCCTACCTCGAAATTTTGTGGAAAACACCTAAAAAAAATCTCCCTGAAAATTTGAAACTTTAATATTAACATTAAGTACTCGCCCGAGGCGTGCAAAGATTTCTCATATAAAAAAAGTAAACTTTGATTTTTTTTCAAAACTCTACAGCTCTGAGGTATTTTATGGTATTATCTTGGTCAATGATGGGTTTCCTTCAGAATTAAATTGCAAGCCTTGGGCGAGTACTTAATGTTAATAATAAGGGTTAAAATTTTCAGGGAGTTTTTTTTAATGTGTTTTACACAAAATTTCGAGGTAGGAGTGAGAAAAAACAATAGTCACCAAAAAAAGCACCCTAATGCACATAGATATGCAATACACATAGGATTTATATACACATTAGGGCGGGTAAATCTTTTTTGCGCGTATAGCATAAGGGGATTCTACTTGTAATTCGACGCAACTTTTCCGAAGAAACCATCGGTCTAAAATCGATTAGGAGTTGCCCATATTGCGAAAATAGGCTTAGAAGAAAATGTGGAAATTTTTACTTTAATGCCCTCTGGTGAAAGTTTTAAGAAAAGGATAAGTGCAGAAATGGATTCCGGATACCACAAAAAGCCTTACAGCGTGTTTTTTTTACTTCAGCAAAGTGCTAAGAAACCTATTTTCACAATTGGGCGAATTCCAAATTGATATTAGAGCCATGGTTTCTTCGGCAAAGTTGCTTAGAATTACACATATGTATGTGCAATACGCGCATAGTTGAAAAAATCTCCCATACAAATTTACCCGCCATTATATACCTACATATGTTACACAAACAGCTTTTTCATGCGTTTTCGTGTTTAAATTGATCAGATGGCTGACATTTCATTGGCTAATCTTTGTTTAAACCCGCCAGCCCTAAGTCGCACAGTTAGGTTGTTTGTTAGGTAAATTAGATTTGACTACACATATTTAATGCTTTTTCGCTGAATCTATTTCTCTTTTTCGTTTTGATGTCAGTACCCATTGCACTATTTACTGCCTCTTTGTTAACGACTACCTCCCAAACGTTTGCCAATCGCAAATTTTACTATTTGCATTATCAAGAATACAATTACTCAAAATACTTTTCAGAATCTATAAACTCAAAATATTTGAAAAAAAACGAGCAATGATTGGAAATTTTTTTAAAGTTTTCAAAACACACAACTTCTCGAGTTCCCCACACGTTTTTCTAACTTATATCACTTTATTTTTCCCCAATTACTTTCTGTATAACTAATAAAATCGCTATTACAATTCATTTAAAGTGAATGAAATTTCGCTGATAGGGTTCATATGAATGGCGTTAATTTACCGCAGAGAGCAGCTTTTTCTTATTTATCAATTACTAAATTTTCTTGCTTGTATGCTATGCAAAAAAATCCCGTTCTTCGACAGAAAATCCCATTCGCCCTTTTTAGTCATAAAATCCCGAAAAAAAGGGCGAAATCCCTCAAACTGGCAACACTGCCTAGTGCACAGCTGGTGTGCATATGTACATAAAATAACTCGGTAATTCTCTAGTTGAAGGTACAACTTGCAAAACAAGAAAAAAAGTCCAAAACTGTCAGGAGATGTACCAATCGGCGCATTTTTATCCCTGTATTAACAATTCGGAGGTGGGGGGTTTATATTGTTAACCGTGTAAAAGTTATTTAAAATAATACTTTTTTGAAGTGATGCTATTTTTTATGAGTAATGCACACTCAAAAATACACTAAATCACCAATATTCTCTTTTGAAGCACTAGTAAAATATATTATGTATCTGAAAAACTTTTTCAAAAAGTACATAAATTTTACAACAAAAGATTGTTTATTTTGTTATGAAAAACCAAGTAAACATTGTTCCCGAACTGAAACGAGAAAATGCGGAATAACGTAAAGTGCTGCCACTTTATTTATATTTTGTAATAATTCAGTTTTAATTATATGGCGTCTGCAATGTTGAGTACTTTCGCCTTTTTTAATTTGCAATTTTATATAAGTATATCTTACAGATTTAAAAGAAAATCTCATAGATATATACATATGTATGTCTATACATATATTAATTTGTATAGATATATGTATGTATGTACGTATGTATATGAAATTTTCTTTTAAATCGGTAAGATGCATATTAACTTGATGTATGCAATTGTTAATGACAAAACCGAAAAGTTCTCAACCTCATATATATATATATATATATATATATATATATATATATATATATATA
>NW_023468674.1:0-5799 GCF_013731165.1 Rhagoletis pomonella | reverse complement strand
GTCCCTTTCAAACATTTAATAATGAAGCTTTTTATGAACATTTGAGAAGGAGTCACCGCATCGAGGGTAGTAGATTTAAATGTGCTAAATGTGATTTTCGTGTTGATTGCCAAAATTGGGACCCCATCATAGAACATATAAAGATGCATGTGCTTAATATACATATTTGTTGTGTGTGCTCTTATTACCATCATGATCGCCAAAAACTTTTCGAACATCTAAAGCAAGAGCATCTATACAGAGATGTTCCGATCGTGACCATAATACGCTCGACAGAGTGCGTCCAAATATCAATAGCCATCGTATTTGCACAGCTGAGGAAAACCTTTTCGAGTACTAAAAGCTGCTTCTTTTGCCCTGAAAACGCTGCCAATTCGTGGGAAACATATGCATCTCATTTGAAGAAGGACCACTTTATTACACTGCAATATTTTTGTGAAATTTGTGATGAGTCACTTCAACTAACAGAATGTGATGATCATTTCAGCAAACATAATCCAAATACAGCGCTGAGAATACGATGTCAATTCGCTACCAATAATCACTTGTACATAGATACAATAAAACCTTTGAAGCTGCGTATAGAATCCTGCGATGGGCCCAATTTCGACCAAAACCAACCTATTGGCGTATATAAAAGCATCGTAAAGCAAGAACCATGCGATAATGAATCAGATAGCGATGTTGAATTCATAAATGATGAAGATATTGTCATTGCTAATGATGCAAAATTGTCTGAAGCTCAGCAAAGTCGTAAAGTTATTCGGTGTGTGAACCTTAAAAACCTACAAAATCAACCGCCGGATGATACCAACGTTTCTCAAAGGCCAATTCTTCCCCAACCTGAGTTGATAATGCACCCTCAAGGATTTCCACAACCACCACTTCCAGCTCCAGAAACACAAATATGCCCCCAGCTGTTGTCGCCCACATCATCGAACAGCACTTCAACAGCTTCAAATACTGCAGTATTATCGCCGCGGATAGCAATACAAAGCTACAATCCAAATTTTACTGGTAATTGCAATGTAAGGCCGGTGAAAATTTTCATAAGGCCTAATACTACCAACATGGCAATGGGCGCGTTAGGTAGTTCAAGCTAAAGTTGTGCTATGTAGAAGAGGATTTTAATTTTTTAATTTACATATATATTTTTTCAGGTAACCCATGGAATAGCAATTTCCAATTCCAGAGATAAAATATAAGCATTTTCTTTAATCTTTTAATCTTTTATTTTTACAAACCACATACAAATAATTTTATTTACTCCATTAACACTATAAGGTGCCTTTGAACAATTTTAATTATTATTTAGTGAAAATCCAAAGAGCTGTAAATGATTTATATATATTACACTATTAATATTATTATAATCAATATTAATGTTAATTAAATTTCACTAAAATAATCGCTCAAAAAATTATCATACACCCAAAAAAACTCGTTCTTTAATAAGAAATAGCGCTTGTGATGATATTCCGTCGCACTAAAAATTATAGCTCTCATTAGTGGAATTCGCGCTACTGCTAGCAACAACAAATCACACGCTCATACAGTTACAATTACACATCATACAACGAATACACAGAAGAGCGAATTCTCCTATTATATCTGCATATGAATAAAAATAGCAAGTATTTTACGATTAAGTTGTACAATGGAAAATAAAATAGACGTGTATTTTATTTTTTTACGTATAATGTAAAGCTAGTAGTATAAGTTTGTTGAATTTTTATATTTCCACAATATGGCGTTTTTATTTATTTCACATTTATTTTTTTAAAGGCTTCAATGAAGTTTTGTGAATATAAATATGTACATACTACAAGAAATGGTGTAAGTTTTTGTCTTCAAAAATATTGAATAAATAAGCATACCAAATATTTTCTTGAATAAACTCCTGGAATCTCAATACTTAAGCTCAAGTTTGACTCGTGTAGGAATTGTGCACTACGTCAGGTTTGTTTGATTGCAATTACCACAAAAGTCGTAAGTTCGGGAGAAACGGAACTTTATAAATATACCGTTTTTGTTAATTTCTGAAAACTCATGTAATTATTCTCCAATTTAAAAAATTTTTACGTCGTTTTTAGTGAAACTTGAGATTGGTGCAACGGATACCGAGATACACGCACTTAAACACAAGGAGGCGGTGCCACATCCATCTATTCACAATTTAATAAAATTTAAACTTCTTGCGAAAATGGTACTCGGTATCAATTTTTAGCAATTCTTTACTGAAATATCGCATTTTTAATTTTTCAAAAATACCGCTTTATGGAAGAAATACATTTTAAATGAAATACATCTATTTTCAATACAAACCAAGCTTTAGACCTGAGATATCTCAATTATGACTCGAATTATCCTGTGCATTTTGTTGTTGTTGTTGGAGCAGCATACAGTTCCCCAAAGGGGTTTTGGGGAGTGTTGCTGGAGTGACAGTCTTTGGCCAGATATAAATCTGGGTCGTTACGGTTACGTAGACCCGACTGTCGTGGGAACGCTGTGCAATTTGTTAAAGTCTGTGCTATCATGTGATGGTTCTTGACATATACAGGCAGGTTTTACTGATAGTTATAAATAAATATAGATTGCCGCTTACACACATGTATGTGAGTGTTTGGCCAAGCTTCTCCTCCGATTTGTGGCGTGCGCCTTGATGTTGTCACACAAAGGGGAGGGGCCTACAGTTTTACGCCCACTTCGAACGGCGATTTTATTTTTATGAGAAGCTGCTTTTCATGGCAGAAATACACTAGGAGGTTTGCCATTGCCTGTCGACGGGCGACCTTCTCTTCTTCTTTTTTGGTGCTGTAATCGCCTAAGCGATTTTGGCCGAGTTCAGCAAAGCACACCAGTAGTTTCTCCTCTGTGCCAACTGACGCCAATTGGAAACGCCAAGTGAAGCCAAGTCCTTCTCCACCTGATCTTTCCATCGCAGTGGGGGCCTCCCTCTTCCTCTGCTACCACCAGCGGGTTCCGAGTTGAATACTTTCAGAGCTGGAGCGTCGGTGTCCATTCGAATGACATGACCAAGCCAGCGGATCCGCTGTATTTTAATTCGCTGAACTATGTTCATATCGTTGTAAAGCTCATACAGCTCATCGTTCCATCGTCTGCGGTACTCGCCGTCGCCAACGCGTAAAGGCCCGTAAATCTTCCGCAAAATCTTTCTCTCAAACACTCCAAGAGCCGCCTCATCGGATGTTGTCATTGTCCATGCTTCTGCGCCATATACCAGCACGGGCATGGTGAGTGACTTATAGAGCGTGGTTTTCGTACGTCGAGAGAGGACTTTACTCCTGAATTGCCTACTCAGTCCAAAGTAGCAGTTGTTGGCAAGAGTGATTCTGCGTTGGATTTCAATGCTGACATTATTATCGGTGTTAATGCTGGTTCCCAAGTAAACTAAATTCTCTACTTTCTCGAAATTGTAACTGTCAACAGTGACGTGGGTGCCAAGGCGCGAATGTGCTGACTGTTTGTTTGATGACAGGAGATACTTCGTCTTGTCCTCGTTTACCACCAGCCCCATTCGATTTGCTTCCCTATCCAACTTGGAAAAGGCAGAACAGACTTCGCGGTTTTTTTACCGATGATGTCGATGTCATCGGCATAAGCCAGCAATTGCACGCGCTTGTAGTAAATTATTCCTGAGCGGTTCAGTTCTGCAGCTCTTATTAGTTTCTCCAACATCAGATTAAAGAAGTCACATGAAAGGGAGTCGCCCTGTTTGAAACCCCGTTTTGTGGCGAACGGCTCGGAGAGGTCTTTCCCAATTCTGACGGAGCTGGTGGTATTGCTCAACGTCATTTTACACAGCCGTATGAGTTTTGAGGGGATGCCAAATTCAGACGTAGCGGCGTATAGGCAACTCCTTTTAGTGCTGTCAAAAGCGGCTTTAAAGTCGACAAATAGCTGGTGAGTGTCGATCCTTTTCTCGCGGGTCTTTTCCAAGATTTGGCGTATTGTGAATACCAGGTCTATGGTGGATTTGCCAGGTCTAAAGCCACACTGATAAGGCCCAATCAGTTCATTGGCGGTGAGCTTCAGTCTTTCACACAATACGCTCGATAAGACCTTGTAACCTATGCTTAGAAGGCTGATCCCGCGGTAGTTGGCGCGAATGGCGGGGTCACCTTTCTTGTGGATTGGGCAGAGCACACTGAATTCCAGTCGTCGGGCATGCGTTCATCTGACCATATTCTGCACAAGAGTTGATGCATGCACCTTATCAACTCCTCGCCGCCGTACTTGAATAGCTCAGCTGGCAGGCTGTCAGCTCCAGCGGCTTTGTTGTTTTTCAGCCGCGTTATTGCTATGCGTACCCCGTCATAGTCAGACAGTGGAACGTCGACTCCGTCATCATCGACTGCGGGCTCGGGTTCTTCTTCTTCACAACTTTCCGTGCTGCAACCATTTAGTAGAAGTGTTCCCTCCATAATTTAAGTACGCTCTGGACATCAGTTACTAGGTCGCCATTATTGTTCTTACAGGAGTGCGCCCCGGTCTTTAAACCTTCCGTAAGTCGCCTAACTCTCTGGTAAAATTTTCGGGCATTCCTCCTGTCGGCCAGCATTTCAAGCTCTTCGCACTCACGTATTTCGGCCTCTCTTCTTATTGCGACAAATACGTCTCGCTTCCCTCTTCAGATCCCACATAGCGCGCGTTGCGCCCGATCGCAGCGTGGCCCTGTAGGCGGCATCTTTTTTCTCTGCAGCTTCCTGACACTCCTCATCGTACCAGTTGTTCTTTCGGGCTCGCTGAAATCCGACTACTTCTTCGGCGGCGGTACTTAATGAGCTGAAAATGTGGTTCCGCTGCTCGCATATGTCGGTTTGTTGAAGAGTGCTCTCTGAGAGCAGGTGTGAGAGTCGAGTAGCGAAAGCGCGGGCTGTCTGTTGTGATTGCAGCTTTTCGATGTTAAGCTTTCCTTGCATATTTGGGCGCACCTTTTTTGCTGCACAGAGGCGGGTGCGTATCTTGGCTGCAACAAGATAGTGGTCCGAGTCGATGTTTGGGCCTCGAAGTGTGCGTACGTCTAAAATACTGGAAGCGTGCCTTCCGTCTATCACAACATGATCGATTTGGTTTCTCGTTTTTCGATCCGGAGACAGCCAGCTTGATGGATCTTTTTATACTTGAAACTAGTACTGCATACTACCATGTTTCGGGCCCCGGCGAAGTCGATCAGCATCAATCCGTTGTCGGACGTTTCGTCGTGGAGGCTGAATTTTCCGACGGTGGTTCCAAAGATCTCTTCCTTGCCACCTTGGCATTGAAGTCGCCAAGTACGATTTTGATATCATGACGGGGGCAGCGCTCGTACGTGCGCTCCAAGCGCTTATAGAAGAGATCCTTGGATGCCTCATCCTTCTTTTCCGTCGGGGCATGGGCGCAGAGATGAGCGAGATGTTGAAGAATCTCGCTTTGATGCGGATTGTGGCTAGACGCTCGTCCACCGGGGTGAACGACAGTACTCGGCAACACAGTCTCTCTCCCACCACAAATCCAACTCCGAATTTGCGCTCCTTTAAAAGGCAGCTGTAGTAGACCCCAGACATTGTTTGCCTTGCCCCGTCCAACGCATTTCTTGGATGGCGGTGATGTCAGCTTTTGTCCTTACGAGAACATCAACCAGCCGGGCAGAGGCACCTTCCCCATTAAGGGTCCGGACATTCCAGGTGCATGCCCTCAAATCGTAGTCCTTTAAACGTTTGCCGTGGTCGTCATCACGTTTGCCGTGGTCGTCCCTTTCAAACATTTAATAATGAAGCTTTTTATGAACATTTGAGA
>NW_023468673.1:0-5799 GCF_013731165.1 Rhagoletis pomonella | reverse complement strand
TTTGAAGACACGCAGTTTTTAAATATAACTAAAATTATTATTAGTTTTGAAGCCCGTTAAAGTATACTGAGCTGAGCCGAGTTCAGTTTAGTTGAGTATTGAAGTGAATTGAGGTGAAATGCGTTGAGAATTCATAAGAAATACATTATATTATTTATCACGGATGTAATGCATTACTACTTTTCCGACTGGGTAGGTATTGACGATTCACATGGAATACTCCAGTGAAGCAATTAAATGTTTTGTAATTACGACAGTATTATTACTTCCGTATTCAATGTCCAATGTCCGATTTTATGTCCAAAAAATTATGATTGCACAAAAATGAATGAGCATTTTATTTCCATTCTGTTATTTGGTGGTGAACTCTCTGAACTCGTCGGATTTACCACCCAATAAATTAATTTTCCAGTCATGCCTTTCCAATTAGTAGGAAAATAGTTCCCGGTAAAAGTAGCCGTTGCTATGACAATTAATAAAACACAAGGTAGACGATTCAAAGGGTAGGGTTGTATCTATCAGAACCTGTTTTTGGCATGGGCAGCTAGCTATACGTGGCTTTTTGAAGAGTTCGTAGATTTAACGATATTTATGTGGGTATCCAAGAAACTTTCAACCAAAGAGAAATTAATGATCACTTTATCATTTCTAACAATTTTTTCAAAGAAGTTTTGTAAGGTTTAAATTAAAATTTCACATCTGTAGTTATTGCAATAAAAGAAACTCCTAAAGCCTGAATACCTGACTCCATTTATTTCCATTTTCTTCCAAAATATTGGATGCGAATAATTCGCACGGCCGTAGAAACAATAAGACTTAGTGTTGGATTCAATTCCATCTCATCTAACGCAGAAAACGAACACACTAAGGCCACGATATTAGAGACTCCCTGCGTCCCTCCTCTTGGCTTACAAATAAAACCAATGTGTACCTCTGTCGAAGCCCATAAAATCATATATACTAGCTTAATCCAGTTAAGCCAGAAATTCAAAAGAATAGTAGAGAGACTCTCACCAAAGCACAGGACAGTGGCATTGGTTTTCCTGTCGATTGCCTCCACATCATTACAGCTACAACAGTAGTCGTTTGACTGACTACCCATTCTAATAGCTTGGGTTACAATCGGGCAGTGCCCGGTGAGAACTCCAATTACATGCCGGAGCAACGGCCGCTCCAAGTGGATGTGAAGGCAAGATCTATCTTGATCCAACTTAGGCAATATCTTACTTGCTATCCTGTGTGTCAGTTCCGCAGGCCATTTTTTATTTGCCCATTCGACAAAGTTACTCTCACGCCAGAGTTTGCAAGAAGATAGAGCAATTTTTTCCGTGAGCGTTACTGAGTGCAGAATTCATTCAGACATATGTGTCTCCTGGCAAACTCAGTATGGGTGCGTCTACATCCTTTGATCTCGATTTGTTAAGTGCTTTCATAGCTGCCTGGCTATCAGAAAAAATAACTATTGCATGCAAATGTTCGAATCTTTAGCTGACTTTTCTGGCAGGTTGATTTGACTTTTTAATAATACAGGAGGGTCGAGTACTTCAAACAAGGAATGGCTCAAAACGCGCAGAGTCACTTTTGAGCAACGTGCAATGACTTAAGTAGGATTTTTTTGTAACACTTAAACTACCCTACCCTTTAAAATAGTGTCTGACCGGCCTTGGAAGTGATCAGATGGTGTTAGCATTTTTGTCTTCAAAAGTTCTATTCAATGTACTCCATATGGTATGCTCCCTTTGCGGGAATGTCAATAATTCCATACCTGAACTAGAATTTCTACTCCACATTTTTTCCAGAGACTTCTTCGCTGCCTTTTTCCTGAACTGACGCTCTGATCTTCCTTCTGTGCCTTTTTTTTTCGATAAATACTCATTGCAAGTCAATTTAAATGTTCACTCCATGGGTCTTTTTTCTGCTTCCAATGGGCTAATCCATATGGGGATTGTGCGATGAAATACCTAATTCAAATAATTTTTCTCAAAACCCGAAGTAAGATAGATAAGCATTAATTTATCATAATTCTAATCCAAATATATCGTCTCCTATTACTAAGTAATTCAGCTGGAAAGAGGTAGTTAATTAAATTTGCTCAAAAGAAATATATCATAAAAATTGTGCCTATGCATTCAAAAATAATGTGTTCGGATACCACCCAGCTTGTCTTATGCAAATAACAATAATGTAACAAAAAACTATAGTGGAGTTAAGTATATGAAAAAATTTAAATAAAATTACAGTATCTGATCGCTTCTTCCCGCCTTTTACGGAGTTGCTTTGTAATAGTTTTTGACGCATCAACGTGAAAAACTGTTTTACATTACAAAGAAAACATTAAAATGGGTACTGGCCACACAGGCTGTTGCTATTAAACTATGTAGTAGATATAATTTCCAACATTTATTGATTTTTTACGAGGTGTGCACCTGCGGCTATGATTTAAAGTTTCACTCCGCGCCTCTGCTTCAGCATCCATCTCTTTTCGATTGATGCAGCGCGCACAAAGAAATTCGATTAAATTCAACTTGGTATTCATTAACAAAGAAGAAATGAAGAAGATAAAATAGTTGCACCAAAGCTTAAGAATACTAAAAGAGTGATTTAAAACGATCAAAGGGGAAATACAAATATTCAAACATACGTACATTCCTCAAAACTGTCTCAAGGTCTTTATGCAGCGGCTGAGAAGCATCAAACAGCAAAAGTGACTTTGGCCATGGCAGTTGAGGCAACAGCAGCCGAAACAAAAAAAAAACCCCACAGCGAATGACGCGGCTTTTCGTGAAACAAGTCAAAACATGGCATGGCATGGCTTAAAATTTTATTTTTATAGCCGCCAAAAAAACTAAAAAAATGAAAACAAAAACAAAAAGCGTCAAGCCACATCGAATCCCACAGCCGGGTCGCCGTTTAACAGCGTTTTAACTTTGAACAAATCTCATGCAGGTGTTCAAAACACGCACAACCGTACCAGCACAGCACAAACACACAAACGCATAGGCGGTATTGTAAGTAAGTACATTCATATAAACGGCTAGATGGATGAGTGTTTACATATATGCATGCATGCGCGTGTTAACAGATAGGCATATAAGCATACTAAAATATGCATGCGCACAGAAGGCCAGAAGGACGGTAGGTCGGTTGTTCGGCTGTTTGGGTTGTCGGCAAAAGCGCAAAGGGACTGGGAGCGCACAAACGAAAGACTTAAGCAACGAACTTGTGGTGTTTGGTGACGGCATATTCTTCTTTATTTGTTACGATGCTGCGCCGTAAGGCAGCCTACAATTTGAATAGAAAGCAGCGCGTTAATGGTAAAATGGTGAACTTTAAAGTTTTTGGTAATTGAAAACTATGAAACTTAAGAGTTTATTAGAGTCGTAGTTGGGGTTGAAAAAATGCTGACTTTGGAAAATGTTCAGCCAGTAGAGGTGCTAATTGACGTAAACTTTTTTCACATTTTTTGATAACAAAACTTCTTTGTTTTCATCAGCTTACAGTTTGCAGGTCGGGCCGAAAAACTTTCAACCGCATACGATGCCAGACATTTAATCTATTCTCAACATTGTGATAACCGAATTGATATCGAATTAGATTTCAATTATAATTTAGGTTAATTTAGGTTAGAATGATACGCTTATTGACTGATCACCAGATCATAACAATTCTGAACTTAGCATTTCTTCGGGTAAGAATTTGGTGGATAAGTCCAGCTGGGAATTTGTCCATCAGGAGCACCGTCAAAGCTGAGACTAAAAACCCCCAACTACATTGTGGAGTACCAGTAGGGTCGGTGTCTTCTTTTCATTAAGACAAAATAGCGTAGAGCCATATCCGTGGACATACTTTTAGTGTAAACGTGCTGAGATTTTAATAGAAGGATTAATTTGTTAGAGAGTAAAATTTGTGTTTCCAGAGCTCCCCAATGTTTGAAATTATTGTGCCACAGTGCCTTGGCTTATAAGCGACTCTAACTGCCTTTGGTGTTATTATTACTTTAACCTACTTTCACAGCTTTGAAATAAACCAGCGACCGAACATAACAGTTATTGATGAAAAATGTCATTGAAAAATTCACTATGAAGGAAATGTTCTAAGTAGCACATACCTCTCGATTTAGTTTTTCATCGAGAATCTAATTTCCAAATAATTTTTTTTTTTTTTGTATTTAAAATAAAAAAGAATAACAATTATTTTAGTTTTTTTTATAAATCCAAAATAACAGTTATTTTTGACTTTTGTAGTATATGTCTTAGACAACAGTTACTGAAGACTTTTATTTATAAAAGCCATCAACCAAAAAACAGCCAGTGACTTTTAGTTTTATTTATTTTATTCTATGCGTAGAAAAGATTTAAATATATGTGACCTGGTCTACGAAAAGGGAGCTTACGTGCGAAAACTAGTTTTCTGTGAAAAAGCTGTTAAAAGGAAGCAACTCGTTTCGTCAGTTTCTCATTATCTCGTTAATTGTTCTCCGCGCCGGACGTCCAGTAAGTGTTGTTGTTGGTCCAGTAAGTGTTGTTGTTGGTCCAGTAACTGTTGTTGTTGGTCGGAATATTATTATAGTTTTATTATTATTATTATTAATATTATAATTATTATTATTAATATTATTATTATTTTTAGTACACTTCTAAGCAAGTTAGGATTTTCTGCTTTTCACCACGTGAAAAAGCATCTCATCTTCCATCCGAATCAACCAAAAAGTGAAAATTGATTTTTTGACACCTAAGCCCCCTTTCCGTAGACCAGGTCACATATATAAAATTTGTGACACCTGAATTTAATTATTGTATTTATTTTTATTATATAATTTTTTATTTATTTAATTTTTGATTTATTTTACATAGTTTTTAAATATTTTTTTTTTTTTTTAGTTTTAAGTCATATCCAATAAATTTTTTATTGTTAAAAGCAAAAAACCGAAAAAAATTTCTTTGCTACTTAAGGAAAGCTCTTGAAATTTTCAACGCTCAAAGAGTTAATAAATTTTTGAACAGAGGTCTCCAAATTCATTAGAAGTATCTCTTTAATAGCAACTTTGGCTCTTGAGTTCACACATATGTACATACAACCTTATGGTCATCTAAACTAGCCAAGCGGATAAAAAGCTTTTGCGTCTTCTACCTGAACACATCGTCTATTTTGCTCCGCAGTTCTAACTAAAATCCCAGCGCAGCTGTTGGCTGTTTCTTGGCTCAAACGTAGATAAGTATGTTGTATTCACATAAATGTACATACGTAAAAAACGTATGTCGCAGTGGCGTAATAAAAGCGGCTTACAGCATTCTCTCCAGCCCATAAACAGACAATAAAAATGGACAACAAATGTGTTGAAAACAAATCACAAGCACACCCGCCTCAACAATACCGACAAACAAACATGCATATGGATGTATATGTGTATGTATGTTGGTACATGGGCTATGCTTTTACTTGCTGCCATTATTGTTTGGCTGTTGCTTTGCTTGTGGCTTTGGCTGTGACTCTGTTTCAGCGGCTGCAAACTTGTGTGTGGCTTATTATGATTCGACGCGGCTGTCCCAAACTGATCTCGAAATTTATGTTCACCACCACGATCACCACCACCATCGCCATAATCGCCACCAAAGAGCGGAAGTTTACTTTGAATGACTGTCTTTTATGTATGTACATGTGCCATACTGTCGTATATTTATGTATGTTTGTGTTTTTTATGTATTTAGCGCAAATTGTTGCAGGTGTGCTTGCCACAGCATCGTTATTTTGCTTGTTGTTTATTTGTTGAACAAACATTTTTCAACTCTTTCATTTCTT
>NW_023468672.1:0-5801 GCF_013731165.1 Rhagoletis pomonella | reverse complement strand
GCTTCACTTGGCGTTTCCAATTGGCGTCAGTTGGCACAGAGGAGAAACGACTGGTGTGCTTTGTTGAACTCGGCCAAAATCGCTTAGGCGATTACAGCACCAAAAAAGAAGAAGAGAAGGTCGCCCGTCGACAGGCAATGGCAAACCTCCGAGTGTATTTCTGCCATGAAAAGCAGCTTCTCATAAAAATAAAATCGCCGTTCGAAGTGGGCGTAAAACTGTAGGCCCCTCCCCTTTGTGTGACAACATCAAGGCGCACGCCACAAATCGGAGGAGAAGCTTGGCCAAACACTCACATACATGTGTGTAAGCGGCAATCTATTTTTATTTATTACTATCAGTAAAACCTGCCTGTATATGTCAAGAACCATTACATGATAGCACAGACTTTAACAAATTGCACAGCGTTCCCACGACAGTCGGGTCTACGTAACCGTAACAACCCAGATTTATATCTGGCCAAAGACTGTCACTCCAGCAACACTCCCCAAAACCCCTTTGGGGAACTTGTATGCTGCTCCAACGACAACAACAAAATGCACAGGATAATTCGAGTCATAATTGAGATATCTCAGGTCTAAAGCTTGGTTTGTATTGAAAATAGATGTATTTCATTTAAAATGTATTTCTTCCATAAAGCGGTATTTTTGAAAAATTAAAAATGCGATATTTCAGTAAAGAATTGCTAAAAATTGATACCGAGTACCATTTTCGCAAGAAGTTTAAATTTTATTAAATTGTGAATAGATGGATGTGGCACCGCCTCCTTGTGTTTAAGTGCGTGTATCTCGGTATCCGTTGCACCAATCTCAAGTTTCACTAAAAACGACGTAAAAATTTTTTAAATTGGAGAATAATTACATGAGTTTTCAGAAATTAACAAAAACGGTATATTTATAAAGTTCCGTTTCTCCCGAACTTACGACTTTTGTGGTAATTGCAATCAAACAAACCTGACGTAGTGCACAATTCCTACACGAGTCAAACTTGAGCTTAAGTATTGAGATTCCAGGAGTTTATTCAAGAAAATATTTGGTATGCTTATTTATTCAATATTTTTGAAGACAAAAACTTACACCATTTCTTGTAGTATGTACATATTTATATTCACAAAACTTCATTGAAGCCTTTAAAAAAATAAATGTGAAATAAATAAAAACGCCATATTGTGGAAATATAAAAATTCAACAAACTTATACTACTAGCTTTACATTATACGTAAAAAAATAAAATACACGTCTATTTTATTTTCCATTGTACAACTTAATCGTAAAATACTTGCTATTTTTATTCATATGCAGATATAATAGGAGAATTCGCTCTTCTGTGTATTCGTTGTATGATGTGTAATTGTAACTGTATGAGCGTGTGATTTGTTGTTGCTAGCAGTAGCGCGAATTCCACTAATGAGAGCTATAATTTTTAGTGCGACGGAATATCATCACAAGCGCTATTTCTTATTAAAGAACGAGTTTTTTTGGGTGTATGATAATTTTTTGAGCGATTATTTTAGTGAAATTTAATTAACATTAATATTGATTATAATAATATTAATAGTGTAATATATATAAATCATTTACAGCTCTTTGGATTTTCACTAAATAATAATTAAAATTGTTCAAAGGCACCTTATAGTGTTAATGGAGTAAATAAAATTATTTGTATGTGGTTTGTAAAAATAAAAGATTAAAAGATTAAAGAAAATGCTTATATTTTATCTCTGGAATTGGAAATTGCTATTCCATGGGTTACCTGAAAAAATATATATGTAAATTAAAAAATTAAAATCCTCTTCTACATAGCACAACTTTAGCTTGAACTACCTAACGCGCCCATTGCCATGTTGGTAGTATTAGGCCTTATGAAAATTTTCACCGGCCTTACATTGCAATTACCAGTAAAATTTGGATTGTAGCTTTGTATTGCTATCCGCGGCGATAATACTGCAGTATTTGAAGCTGTTGAAGTGCTGTTCGATGATGTGGGCGACAACAGCTGGGGGCATATTTGTGTTTCTGGAGCTGGAAGTGGTGGTTGTGGAAATCCTTGAGGGTGCATTATCAACTCAGGTTGGGGAAGAATTGGCCTTTGAGAAACGTTGGTATCATCCGGCGGTTGATTTTGTAGGTTTTTAAGGTTCACACATCGAATAACTTTACGACTTTGCTGAGCTTCAGACAATTTTGCATCATTAGCAATGACAATATCTTCATCATTTATGAATTCAACATCGCTATCTGATTCATTATCGCATGGTTCTTGCTTTACGATGCTTTTATATACGCCAATAGGTTGGTTTTGGTCGAAATTGGGCCCATCGCAGGATTCTATACGCAGCTTCAAAGGTTTTACTGTATCTATGTACAAGTGATTATTGGTAGCGAATTGACATCGTATTCTCAGCGCTGTAGTTGGATTATGTTTGCTGAAATGATCATCACATTCTGTTAGTTGAAGTGACTCATCACAAATTTCACAAAAATATTGCAGTGTAATAAAGTGGTCCTTCTTCAAATGAGATGCATATGTTTCCCACGAATTGGCAGCGTTTTCAGGGCAAAAGAAGCAGCTTTTAGTACTCGAAAAGGTTTTCCTCAGCTGTGCAAATACGATGGCTATTGATATTTGGACGCACTCTGTCGAGCGTATTATGGTCACGATCGGAACATCTCTGTATAGATGCTCTTGCTTTAGATGTTCGAAAAGTTTTTGGCGATCATGATGGTAATAAGAGCACACACAACAAATATGTATATTAAGCACATGCATCTTTATATGTTCTATGATGGGGTCCCAATTTTGGCAATCAACACGAAAATCACATTTAGCACATTTAAATCTACTACCCTCGATGCGGTGACTCCTTCTCAAATGTTCATAAAAAGCTTCATTATTAAATGTTTGAAAGGGACGACCACGGCAAACGTGATGACGACCACGGCAAACGTTTAAAGGACTACGATTTGAGGGCATGCACCTGGAATGTCCGGACCCTTAATGGGGAAGGTGCCTCTGCCCGGCTGGTTGATGTTCTCGTAAGGACAAAAGCTGACATCACCGCCATCCAAGAAATGCGTTGGACGGGGCAAGGCAAACAATGTCTGGGGTCTACTACAGCTGCCTTTTAAAGGAGCGCAAATTCGGAGTTGGATTTGTGGTGGGAGAGAGACTGTGTTGCCGAGTACTGTCGTTCACCCCGGTGGACGAGCGTCTAGCCACAATCCGCATCAAAGCGAGATTCTTCAACATCTCGCTCATCTCTGCGCCCATGCCCCGACGGAAAAGAAGGATGAGGCATCCAAGGATCTCTTCTATAAGCGCTTGGAGCGCACGTACGAGCGCTGCCCCCCGTCATGATATCAAAATCGTACTTGGCGACTTCAATGCCAAGGTGGCAAGGAAGAGATCTTTGGAACCACCGTCGGAAAATTCAGCCTCCACGACGAAACGTCCGACAACGGATTGATGCTGATCGACTTCGCCGGGGCCCGAAACATGGTAGTATGCAGTACTAGTTTCAAGTATAAAAAGATCCATCAAGCTGGCTGTCTCCGGATCGAGAAACGAGAAACCAAATCGATCATGTTGTGATAGACGGAAGGCACGCTTCCAGTATTTTAGACGTACGCACACTTCGAGGCCCAAACATCGACTCGGACCACTATCTTGTTGCAGCCAAGATACGCACCCGCCTCTGTGCAGCAAAAAAGGTGCGCCCAAATATGCAAGGAAAGCTTAACATCGAAAAGCTGCAATCACAACAGACAGCCCGCGCTTTCGCTACTCGACTCTCACACCTGCTCTCAGAGAGCACTCTTCAACAAACCGACATATGCGAGCAGCGGAACCACATTTTCAGCTCATTAAGTACCGCCGCCGAAGAAGTAGTCGGATTTCAGCGAGCCCGAAAGAACAACTGGTACGATGAGGAGTGTCAGGAAGCTGCAGAGAAAAAAGATGCCGCCTACAGGGCCACGCTGCGATCGGGCGCAACGCGCGCTATGTGGGATCTGAAGAGGGAAGCGAGACGTATTTGTCGCAATAAGAAGAGAGGCCGAAATACGTGAGTGCGAAGAGCTTGAAATGCTGGCCGACAGGAGGAATGCCCGAAAATTTTACCAGAGAGTTAGGCGACTTACGGAAGGTTTAAAGACCGGGGCGCACTCCTGTAAGAACAATAATGGCGACCTAGTAACTGATGTCCAGAGCGTACTTAAATTATGGAGGGAACACTTCTACTAAATGGTTGCAGCACGGAAAGTTGTGAAGAAGAAGAACCCGAGCCCGCAGTCGATGATGACGGAGTCGACGTTCCACTGTCTGACTATGACGGGGTACGCATAGCAATAACGCGGCTGAAAAACAACAAAGCCGCTGGAGCTGACAGCCTGCCAGCTGAGCTATTCAAGTACGGCGGCGAGGAGTTGATAAGGTGCATGCATCAACTCTTGTGCAGAATATGGTCAGATGAACGCATGCCCGACGACTGGAATTCAGTGTGCTCTGCCCAATCCACAAGAAAGGTGACCCCGCCATTCGCGCCAACTACCGCGGGATCAGCCTTCTAAGCATAGGTTACAAGGTCTTATCGAGCGTATTGTGTGAAAGACTGAAGCTCACCGCCAATGAACTGATTGGGCCTTATCAGTGTGGCTTTAGACCTGGCAAATCCACCATAGACCTGGTATTCACAATACGCCAAATCTTGGAAAAGACCCGCGAGAAAAGGATCGACACTCACCACCTATTTGTCGACTTTAAAGCCGCTTTTGACAGCACTAAAAGGAGTTGCCTATACGCCGCTATGTCTGAATTTGGCATCCCCTCAAAACTCATACGGCTGTGTAAAATGACGTTGAGCAATACCACCAGCTCCGTCAGAATTGGGAAAGACCTCTCCGAGCCGTTCGCCACAAAACGGGGTTTCAAACAGGGCGACTCCCTTTCATGTGACTTCTTTAATCTGATGTTGGAGAAACTAATAAGAGCTGCAGAACTGAACCGCTCAGGAATAATTTACTACAAGCGCGTGCAATTGCTGGCTTATGCCGATGACATCGACATCATCGGTAAAAAAACCGCGAAGTCTGTTCTGCCTTTTCCAAGTTGGATAGGGAAGCAAATCGAATGGGGCTGGTGGTAAACGAGGACAAGACGAAGTATCTCCTGTCATCAAACAAACAGTCAGCACATTCGCGCCTTGGCACCCACGTCACTGTTGACAGTTACAATTTCGAGAAAGTAGAGAATTTAGTTTACTTGGGAACCAGCATTAACACCGATAATAATGTCAGCATTGAAATCCAACGCAGAATCACTCTTGCCAACAACTGCTACTTTGGACTGAGTAGGCAATTCAGGAGTAAAGTCCTCTCTCGACGTACGAAAACCACGCTCTATAAGTCACTCACCATGCCCGTGCTGGTATATGGCGCAGAAGCATGGACAATGACAACATCCGATGAGGCGGCTCTTGGAGTGTTTGAGAGAAAGATTTTGCGGAAGATTTACGGGCCTTTACGCGTTGGCGACGGCGAGTACCGCAGACGATGGAACGATGAGCTGTATGAGCTTTACAACGATATGAACATAGTTCAGCGAATTAAAATACAGCGGATCCGCTGGCTTGGTCATGTCATTCGAATGGACACCGACGCTCCAGCTCTGAAAGTATTCAACTCGGAACCCGCTGGTGGTAGCAGAGGAAGAGGGAGGCCCCCACTGCGATGGAAAGATCAGGTGGAGAAGGACTTGGCTTCACTTGGCGTTTCCAATTGGCGTCAGTTGGCACAGAGGAGAAA
>NW_023468671.1:0-5801 GCF_013731165.1 Rhagoletis pomonella | reverse complement strand
TTTTTTTTTTTGCTAAAAATTACATGGTATTCAATACCAACACATCCTAATTCAACACGGAATGACACTCGTTTATCTTACCTCCCTTTTTCATATTTTGAATGAGCTTATTCGCAAAGAAATTAAGAGGGTGAGAAAATACCTTACCAATGATACCTGATAAGTCTAAATGGTAAGGTTTTGGCTGAGTTATTTAAGTTTTTCTTAAACCAGTCTTTGAAAAAAGTGCAAAAACAGCATCAAAAATCTCATTATTATGATTCCGTAGAAATTTTTATTTTTATTTTTATGAAAACCTTTTAAGCTTAAACTACTCAGTCATCTGAGGTAATTTTTTCAAAAAATATTTAAAAACAACTGTATATTAATAAAAGAACTCCATTTTTGAAGGTATTTTCAGATCGTAAATCTTAATATTTTTGCGAGATATTTTGGTGGAAGTCTTAAAATATAATACATAGATTTTATAATTCCAATGGGCAGTGATGCAGTCTACTGTACATAAGTTGGCTATGATTACTCGGCCGTCTATCATAGTAGCACAATGCCGCAAAGTACATTTTAAAATTTTCGGCCAATAGCCTCATGCGATTATCGATTTTATTTTTTGTTGTTTGTGTGAAGTATTTTATTTTTATCAGTATTTTTATTTTTATCAAAATATGTTGAAATAAAAGTGAAAACAAAAAAATATTTTGCCAGAACCCACCCGAAAAAAAAATCCTGGCTACGGCCCTGGTTGACGGCAATATAATAATTTATGCAGATATAAGAGCGCACGTAATTTAAAGTACGTATTTAAATCTCTGCCTAGAATCTGTTGTGCATAATGGGAGATATGGTCATACTTCTTTTTTTCAAATACGAATCTTGCCGCGTTATTTAGAGCAATTTGTAATTTACAAGTTGCAGCTTTATCAAGATTACAATATATTAGTTCCGCATACGAGATATGCGGAACAATGAGTGCCCTAACAATTTTCAATTTCGTTTGCTGTGGTAATTGGTAAGCATTATAGTATAGCTTTCTAAGGATATTGTAAATTTTACTAACTACGAAGTTAATGTGTTCCACACACGACATGTAACAATGATCACTCAAATATATAAATAAAGCAAAATCCAAAAAGTTCTTCGATGATAAGCGCACAAATTGCCAGCAATCCTACGATTCCGTTGATGCAGTATATTCTCAACACGCCACAAGCCTCAACCGTATCCATCGGGACATCATGAACCTGCACACCCCTTGCCGCGGCACACCTGGCCACAACTATTCAGCCCACCATCAGCAGCAACGGCAGAAGTCTCGAAAGCTTCTGAAGAACCACCATCTGCCGCAGTGCAAGCACTGAGTTTCATCGACGCGAAACGCCGTCAGTGCTCCAACTGAACAACTGGAGCTGCTCCAGAGACCACAGCGACTTCTAGGCTTGGATGTTGAAATGAGCTCTTCCGTCTGACGGACCCACCGTGAGCGATCCCGGCGTTCGCTCATTTCCGACACACAGACCTACTTATAGTAAACAAAACACTAACATTTGTAAATTATCCACCACCTTTGTACACCCACACACCACAATTTCCAAGATAACCGGTTCTACGTACCGGAATGACTCGGGTTTTACCCGACCAAGGGCTGTTGTTTCGGTGAACTAACCCCGTTTATGTCGGCGAAACATCTCAGACCTTGTTCGTCCATAGTGTTACATCTGATACGTATTCTTCTGCTCAGGGCTGGAATCGAGTCAAACCCTGGGACAGAAACTTACACCTGCTGTGTATGCCAGAGAAGACTACACCACAACTCCACCTCAGTCAAGTGCAATGCTTGCAACGGATGAAATCACCTTAGAGTCTGTTCAGGCCTTCGGATACATCGTCAGTGGACCACTTCATTTGTGGCCCCTTACTGCTCCAACAGAGCTGCCTCCACGGAAAACCCCAGTCCGCCTGAGCAGCTCAACACAAACACCACAGCACAACAACACAACACAATAGACAGAACCACAACAGACACAACCGCATCGCTACCCACACGCCGCCGCCAACTACTCTTAGTTCCCCATACAATCTGCACAGTGTGTCAGACCAGGATATTTCGCAATGTGGCATCAGTCAAGTGCACCACCTGCCTTGGCTTGTGCCACTTTAGGGCATGTTAAGGTCTGCGCACCATGCGATATTGGACGGGGAATTTCGAGGGCCCGTGTTGCGTTGCACCGTCGCGAGCTCCAGCGGGCCACCCACTACCACCACAGGGCGGCTCGTCCCACAGCAGCGCACACAGCCTATGGCGGTTAGGCAACACACATATTCGCATTCCGAAAATTCGCATTCGCATTCGCGAATGTGAAAAATATCACATTCGTAGCATCCCTGATACAAATCTTTACCTTAATATAGAAAGGCTCTCACCCCTATTGCGAGTGTCGACTAGTAGTAGATAAACGACTCTTATTCAATTATCGCTTTTCCATGGTATTGTGAATGTCGATTTCTCGTTCAATAAGCGACTATGAATAGTTTTTAATCGCTCATCCTTCTACAACTGTTTGCTTGTAGAAGAATGAGCGACTATAAACTATTCACACGCACTTGTTGAAAGAGAAAACGACTTTGAAAATACCACGGATAATCGATAATCGACTAACAGTCGTTTATCTACTACTAGTCGACACTCGCAATAGGGGTGTCTATCTCACGTCCTCGCTGAAATGCAAAAAAGGCGTAACTAACAAACATTTTTTATTGCATATAACGATGTTGGACTTATAGTTCGATGGAATGCATCATAATCAATCAAAACGTTAATTTTGGATTTTTAGCTAGTTAAGGCTTTTTGTATTCCAGCGAAAATGTGAGATATAATACGGCAAAAAGTGAAATCGGCTAAAAACGGCTTACTTTTTTTGCAAAACATCCTCGCTGACATCCGAAAAAACCGTAACTTACAAACATTTTTTATTGCATTCAACAATTTTTATTGAGCTTGAGGCCGTTTTTAATGAAAAACTTATTGTGGAAAAGCAACAATAATTTGAAAAAATGGTAGAAGTGATAGCTATTTCGAAAATCACCAGATTTCCTCATCAGACTTCTTTCAGTAGGATTCGAGCCGACGATCCCACTGACCCAGCCAGTTGCCTACGCACTGTGCTAAGTTTGCCTTGTGAATTCTTGTTGCTTTTTTCCACTATTTCATTTGTTAAGCCAACTACAATCAAGCGCAGCTATTCCAGTGCTATTTAAACTTGATCTGATCATGTGGTTGTTGGTTTTGTTGGTCTTTGTTAATAATTCTGTTATTAGAATGTTTAATTTTTAGGTGTGCTCGTCCTTAAGTTATTTGTTTTTGTTATTTTATGGCCTTATAACAATTATATTCAACAATTTTTATTGAGCTTGAGGCCGTTTTTAATGAAAAAATTATTGTGGAAAGGCAACAATAATTGGAAAAAATGGTAGAAGTGATAGCTATTTCGGAAATCACCAGATTTCCTCATCAGACTTCTTTCAGTAGGATTCGAACCGACGATCCCACTGCCTCAGTCAGTTGCCTACGCACTATGCTATGTTCGCCTTGTGAATTCTTGTTGCTTTTTTCCACTATTTCATTTGTTAAGCCAACTACAATCAAGTGCAGCTATTCCAGTGCTATTTAAACTTGATCATGTGGTTATTGGTTTTGTTTGCTTTTTGTTAATATTTCTATTATTAGAATGTTTAACTTTTAGGTGTGCTCGTCCTTAAGTTAGTTATTGCATATAACGATGTTAGACTTATAGTTCGATGGAATGCATCATAATCAATAAAAACGTTAATTTTGGATTTTTAGTTAGTTAAGGCTTTTTGTATTCCAGCGAAAATGTGAAATAAAATACGGCAAAAAGCGAAATCGACTAAAAACGGCTTACTTTTTTTTGCAAAACATCTAAAGAAATCGGCTGCCGGCTAAATCGAGTTTTCTCCGGCTGTTTGCTATCGCAACCGGCTAGATCTAGCCGGAAAACGACTAAAATGGCAACACTGGCCCTCATCCCCGGGCATACCTATGTTTAATAGACTTGCGAGCCCAAACTAGAACGACCTCTTGTCAAGCTGCTCAGATTGAAATATAAACATATATCTCCAAAGAAAACCGCATTCCTGTAATTTTATTTATGTAGGATGTAGGTGTTCTGACTAGCAAATTTTCATGAAAATTTTAAACTTTTTAATCAGATTGAGTATGCAGATTTGTAGCCCAATCAATTTTATTATAATAATGTGCAAGTTTTAAGTAGCTAGGAATTACCGTTGATTTTTGGTAATTTTTTTCACGCAGTCTCTTCGATACAAAAATTTTTATACTTTATATGGAAAAAATGCAAAACACCTTCAACAAAAAAATTCTCAAAAATCAACGCGATTTTTGACTAACTCCGAACTTGCATTTTTTTACTAGAATTTAATGGGGAGACTATTTCCAAAAAGTTAAGGAATTATATTTTTATGTTTTTTGGAAAATTTGCTGAATTTTAGCGAGTTTTCCAAAAAGTTAAGGAATTATATTTTTATGTTTTTTGTTGTTGAATGAACCACATTTTTATACAAAATTGGCGGAAAAATATTAGAATAAAAATTGTTGCATATATTGTGAAAAAATTGCTGTGCCAATACTTTGTTTCAGCAGTGTACATGAAACCTTTTTCAAAGATTTGTTTAAGAAAAACTTGAAAACCTGCTCCAAAACTTTACTGACATAGACTTATACGGTATCATTTTCTCATCCTTTTTGTTTCTTTGAAAAAAAAACTCATTCACGTCCCAATTTTTTTTTAACCGACTTCCAAAAAAGGAGGAGGTTATCAGTTCGTCGGAATATTTTTATTTTTATTTTTTTATGTATGTTACCGCATAACTTTGGACCACGTCAACCGATTTCGATAATTCTTGTCGGTTTTTTTTTTTTGCTAAAAATTACATGGTATTCAATACCAACACATCCTAATTCAACACGGAATGACACTCGTTTATCTTACCTCCCTTTTTCATATTTTGAATGAGCTTATTCGCAAAGAAATTAAGAGGGTGAGAAAATACCTTACCAATGATACCTGATAAGTCTAAATGGTAAGGTTTTGGCTGAGTTATTTAAGTTTTTCTTAAACCAGTCTTTGAAAAAAGTGCAAAAACAGCATCAAAAATCTCATTATTATGATTCCGTAGAAATTTTTATTTTTATTTTTATGAAAACCTTTTAAGCTTAAACTACTCAGTCATCTGAGGTAATTTTTTCAAAAAATATTTAAAAACAACTGTATATTAATAAAAGAACTCCATTTTTGAAGGTATTTTCAGATCGTAAATCTTAATATTTTTGCGAGATATTTTGGTGGAAGTCTTAAAATATAATACATAGATTTTATAATTCCAATGGGCAGTGATGCAGTCTACTGTACATAAGTTGGCTATGATTACTCGGCCGTCTATCATAGTAGCACAATGCCGCAAAGTACATTTTAAAATTTTCGGCCAATAGCCTCATGCGATTATCGATTTTATTTTTTGTTGTTTGTGTGAAGTATTTTATTTTTATCAGTATTTTTATTTTTATCAAAATATGTTGAAATAAAAGTGAAAACAAAAAAATATTTTGCCAGAACCCACCCGAAAAAAAAATCCTGGCTACGGCCCTGGTTGACGGCAATATAATAATTTATGCAGATATAAGAGCGCACGTAATTTAAAGTACGTATTTAAATCTCTGCCTAGAATCTGTTGTGCATAATGGGAGATATGGTCATACTTCTTTTTTT